>NC_080044.1:23386835-23691264 GCF_012489685.1 Lotus japonicus
GGTTCTGTTGGTTTTGGATGATGGGTTCAGAAAGTAATGGGTCGTATGGAATGGTGAGGAGAGAGGTTGGATCTTCTGACCTAGAGGGTTGGTTCTGAAGCAAATTCCAGAGTGGTGCTTCAGTAGGAGAAGTTGAAAGAATGAAGATCTTGGGGAAGTGGTGGAGTGGTTTTGTGCGGCTGGCTGGGATTCATGAATAGGAGTGAGGGGATTTGAAGAGTGTTGGAGTAAGGCAGAAATTGGGGAGTGCATCAAATAAATTCAAATCATCATCAGAGGTAAGTGCAGGCTTACTTGTATGTGCTGATGATCGAGTCACTCTGGCAGGAGGTTCAGTCCTTCTGACCTCTGCAGCAGCTGGTTCCACCCGAGTAGGCTTCACCACAATTCTGACTTTCTCTGCTTCTTCTTTGGAGGACCATCCTCACTATCATCACCATCATCATCATCAGGCTTGCTCTTCGCCTTCTTGACCAGAGGGACATCAGATTCTCTGAGGATTCGTCCAGAACCATCTTCCTCTTGGTTTTCTTCTTGGGAGGAGAAGGAAACTCTGGAGCTGGTGGAAGTCTGCTGACGAAATCATCAAGGTCAATCTCGAATCCTTGAGCCCTGAGGTCTTCAACATAGCATCTGATGGCTTCAGGATGGTCTGCTTGAGTCCACAGAGGGTAGTCATTCAGAGGCATTCTTCTTCCTCTGATCTCAGAAGATGTGTCCTCATGAGCAGGAGCAATCTTCTCTGGACCAAACCCATCTTCTTCAGAGAGTTGGCAGTGAAGACATCGCTGACGATTGTGCTCAGGTCCTCTGTGCAACCAGTCTCGATCAAATCTTGCACCAGGTTGCTTTCAATGAGAAAGTCTGAGAGCAGCCTCCCAAAAGGGATATATTTGATGGCTGACTTGATGGAGGAGGTGGTGCGAGACTTCCGGATGCATTCCTTCAAATAGGAGAACAGGAAGTAGGGAAGGCAGATCTTCTCCTTGTCTTGAATGAAGAACAGCATCGCCTTCTGATTGAAGTTGATGTAGTCTGGAGAACTGCCCTTTGGTCGTTGATTGATGCAGTGGAGCAAGATCTTGTGCCAGATTCTCAGTTTGGGGTGAAGATCCATCACTTTGTAGCTCGTCTTGCCCGGTTTGAAGGTGGTGTACAGGGCCTTGTTGACGATGTCCTTGGTTCTGGGTTTCAGCTTCGATTCCGTCAGTGAGAACCGATACCCATGAGCAGTTTCTGCACCTAGCAGATTCACGAAGGACTTCTCCGTGATGATGATCTTCCTACCCAGGATGTAAGAAACCACCTGAGTGTCATCACAATCAGCGTGCTTCCAGAATTCCTTTACTAGCTTCTCAAACACCGGTCCTCGAAGTCGATTGAAGTAGTTTCCCCAACCTTGAGCTTGGACTTCAGGACGGAGATCAAACCCATTTGCAGCCAAGTTGTCGAGGTTGAATCTCCATTCTGCCAGGACTTGGAGTTCCTCAGGAGGAAAGACACAGTGAACGGCACAGCCCCGTTCTGCAATAGGAACAATCTCCTCTTGAGCTTGAGCTTGTTCTTGTGCTGGGTTCTCAGGACCCCGTTGACCCGTTGCCAAACCGACTACCATGTGAGGGAACTGAGGTGCATCTCTTCTGGTTTGTCTCACCATCTTGAAGAGGTTGAAGGTTTGAGGTAGAAGATGAGGTTTGAAGGATGAAGAGAGATCGAGAGAGAATTCGAGAGAAAGGCGGTTTGAAAAACAGAGATTGCGAGAGTGAAAACCGGAAGTGAGAGAGAACGTGTGTGTATAGTGGGTTTTATCAAATAACCGTTGTTGATTCAAAAAGCACTTTAAGATCAACGGTTGAAAATTAAAGATAGACAGTAACAGTAAAATACACAATCACACACAGAAGATAAGCATATCTACACGCAATCACAACAGACTGTCACACGGGCACAAGGAACTATGCATCAGAAATTCTGACGCACGTGTTGTTGTCTCAGCTTCAGAGTCAGTACCAGTGGGCACACACACTCTGATTGAGTTACCTTCTGGACTAGACATCTTCTGATCAAGAAGTATCATAGTCAGAGGTTCTGATCTATCTTCACTCTGGACAAAAGTCCATGTTTAGATTTTTCAGAATAAAATTAAATCTATCTTCAGCTAGGGGCTTTGTAAAGATATCTGCCCATTGATGGTCAGTATCAACAAACTTCAGAAGAAGTACGCCCTTCTGCACATAATCTCTAATGAAGTGATACTTTACCTCAATGTGCTTTGCCCTTGAATGCAAGATAGGATTCTTGCTCAACGAAATTGCAGCAGTGTTATCACAATAGATTGGGATATTGCTCTCAAGGATCTGATAATCCTCCAGCTGATGTTTCATCCAGAGCATCTGAGTGCTGCATATTGCTGCTGAGATATATTCTGCCTCTGCAGTTGATAGAGCAATGGTTGATTGCCTCTTGCTTGCCCATGAGACTAGATTGCTTCCCAGAAATTGACAATTTCCAGAAGTACTTTTTCTCTCTGTTCTATCTCCAGCATAATCAGCATCACAATAACCTGAAAGCTTATACTCTGATGTTTTCTTATACATCAAGCCAAGGTTAGTGGTGCCTTTCAGATACCTTAGGATCCTCTTAACAGCAGTTAAGTGGGTTTCCCTTGGATCTGATTGGAAACGAGCACATAAATGAACACTAAATAATATGTCTGGCCTAGATGCAGTTAAGTACAGAAGTGAACCTATCATGCCACGATAGAGCTTCTGACATACTTTACCACTTATATCTTCTTTTTCCAGAATGCATGTTGGATGCATTGGAGTCTTGGCCACTGTGGATTCCAGCATATTGAACTTCTTCAGAAGTTCCTTAGTGTACTTGCTCTGATGGATATATGTTCCTTCTGGTGTTTGATCAACTTGTATTCCCAGAAAGTACTTTAATTCTCCCATCATACTCATCTCAAATTCAGCCTGCATCATCTCAGAAAATTCTTTGCATAGAGATTGATTAGCAGAACCAAATATAATATCATCAACATAAATTTGCACAATTAAGATATCATCTTTATAAGTCTTGCAAAAGAGAGTTGTATCTACTTTACCCCTTACAAACTCATTCTCCAGAAGGAATGAGCTAAGTCTCTCATACCATGCTCTGGGAGCTTGCTTCAGACCGTAGAGTGATTTCTTCAATTTGAACACATGGTCTGGTTTCTTTTCATCTTCAAAACCTGGGGGTTGATGAACATAGACTTCCTCTGAGATATAACCATTTAGGAAGGCACTCTTTACGTCCATCTGATGTAGAACTATGTTGTGATTTACTGAAAAAGAAATCAATAGTCTGATTGCCTCCAGTCTTGCTACTGGAGCAAATGTTTCAGTGTAGTCTATTCCTTCCTGCTGGCTGTAGCCTTGAGCAACTAGCCTTGCCTTGTTTCTGACTACATCTCCTTTCTCATTTAGCTTGTTTCTGAATACCCATTTCGTTCCAATAACATGGACATTCTCAGGCTTCTTCACTAAGCTCCAAACATCGTTCTTGGAGAATTGATTCAATTCTTCTTCCATGGCCAGAATCCAATCCTTGTCCTGAAGAGCTTCATCTATGGACTTGGGTTCAATTAAGGACACCAATCCTTTCAGACTCAGCAAGGTCTCTTCAGAGGGTCTGAAGGCAGATCTGGTTCTGACTGGTTCATCTTTGTTGCCCAGAATCAATTCCTTAGGATGAGCTGCAGTGATTCTGCTCTTCTTCAGAGTTTGTGAGTTAGAGGGACCAGCTTCTTCCTCTGGTTCATCTTCCTCTGGCTCAACTTCCTCTGGAGCTTTGCCTTTGTCAGAAACATTAATGCTTAAATCTGCAAACTTTTCAACTAGCTTTGACTGGTCAGAGTCAAGCTTATCATCAAATCTAACATGAATAGATTCTTCAATAGTCTTAGCATCAGTATTATAAAATCTAAAACCTTTAGATCTATCAGAATAACCAAGTAATAGACACTTAGAAGATTTAGCATCAAATTTATGCAATCTATCCTTAGTATTGAGAACATAACAAACACAGCCAAAAGGATGAAAATAAGAAATGTTGGGTTTTATGTTCTTCCACAATTCATAAGGAGTCTTATTCAGAATTGGTCTCACAGAGATTCTGTTCTGAATGTAACATGCTGTATTTACTGCCTCTGCCCAAAAGTGCTTAGCCATGCCAGTTTCTTGGAGCATGGTTCTAGCCATCTCCTGAAGAGTTCTATTCTTCCTCTCAACAACACCATTTTGTTGAGGAGTTCTGGGACAAGAGAAATCATGTGTAATTCCATAGGAATCAAACAGACTCTCAAACTTGTCATTCTCAAACTCTCCACCATGGTCACTTCTGACACGCACAATTCTACAAGCCTTCTCGTTTTGCACTTGAGCAATGAAGGTAGAGAACACAGCATGAGACTCATCCTTGCGGGTTAGAAACTTTACCCATGTCCAGCGGCTATAGTCATCAACGATAACCATCCCATATCTCTTGCCACCTATAGACTCAGTTTTCACTGGTCCAAACAGGTCGATATGCAGAAGTTCTAACGGCCTTGAGGTTGAGACAACATTCTTTGCCTTGAAAGGGACTTTTGTGAATTTGCCTTTCTGACATGCTTCACAAAGAGCGTCTGAAGCGAACTTCAGATTGGGTAAACCCCTGACAAGGTTTAGCTTGCTCAGCTGAGAAATCTTTCTCATACTGGCATGCCCTAACCGTCTATGCCATACCCACTGCTCTTCATTAATAGACAGAAGGCACTTCACATTCTGAGCCTCCAACTCAGATAATCTGATCTTATAAATGTTGTTCTTCCTCTTGCTGTTAAACAGAACAGAGCCATCGATCTGACTTACAGCCCGGCAGGACTTTTGATTGAATATAACATCATAACCCTTGTCAGCTAATTGACTTATGGACAATAAGTTATGTGTTAAGCCGTCTACCAATAAAACATTATCAATGCATGGACTACTATCTACACAAATAGTACCAGTACCAATAATTTTACCCTTTTCATTTCCTCCGAAGCCAACTTCGCCTCCAGGCTTAAGTTTCAGCTCTCGGAACATACGCTTTTCTCCCGTCATGTGACGCGAGCATCCACTGTCCAGATACCATGATTGGTGTTTCAGTGGAGCTATCAAGGATATCTGCAACATAGATAATCTTGTCCTTAGGTACCCACTTTCTGGGTCCTCTTTTGTTAGTTACCCCAAAGGTTCTGATCACCTTGGGTGTCTCAACATGATATTTTAAAGGAATATTTGCATGATATTTAGTCATAGAGAAAGATCCCTTTTTAAGAGGATTTTTAGCACTTTCAGCAGGTACAGGATCAGGCAATATGGTACCAGAGGGAACAAAGCATTCATACAAGGATTTAGCTTTAGACACCGAAGGCTCATTTCTAATTGATTTAGAATAGCCAATGCCATGCATTCCATTTCTGCTTACACCATAGATCATTGAAGCCATTAAGCTTCTATCTACGCTTTTAGCCAGGAATCTTTGAAAAGATTTTTCATACTTAGATTCATGCTTACTATCAGAGGCATCGCAGGCAATAACTTCTTCTAACTTTGCAATTTGATTCTTAAGCACAGAGTTAGAATTAACTAAAGCATGGTTATCATTTTTCAAATCAGATATGATTTTCTCATGTTCAGAAGGAGTTTTAGAAACAGCAGATAAGTTCTTTTTCAGCTTCTTATGCTTAGACAACAAGGAGTTATACTTATCCATGATATCAGACAAAGCATGTTTCAGTTCAGAGGTAGAGAAGGAAGCAAATACCTCATTTTCATCGTCAGAGTCTGGATCTCCTTCTGATTCTGAGTCAGAGTCAACAGCTTCCTTTGACTCTGTTCCTTTGTCTTTGACAATAGCCATGAGTCCTTGGACTTCACCATCAGAGTCAACATCCTCTGACTCTGATTCATCGAATGTCACCATCAGACTCTTCTTGGTCTTGAAGTGCTTCTTGGGCTTCTTGTCCTTCTTCAATTTTGGACAGTCACTTTTGTAGTGCCCTGATTCTTTGCACTCAAAGCAAGTGACTTCCTTGATTGATGACTTCTTCTGACCTGAGGATTCAGACTTTCCTCTTGCCTTTCCAGAGCCTTTGAACTTGCTCTGCCTGTGCTTCCAGATGCGGTTGAGTCTCTTGGAGATCAGAGTCAGCTCATCTTCATCAGAATCTTCTGATGCTTCTTCAGACTCTTCTTCTTCCGCTTGAAGAGCCTTTGACTTCTCAACCTTAGCCTTTTCAGATTTGGATTTCAAGGCTATGGACTTTTTCCTCAGATCTTGCATCTCTGAGCGCTTCAGCTCATGGCATTTCAAAATGCTGATGAGTTCTTCTAAACTCATATTCTCAACATCTCTCGTGAGCTCTATTGAAGTCACCAAAGGCATCCAACTTTCAGGAAGACACCTGATGACCCTTATGACGTGATCTTTTGTTGTGTAGCTCTTGTTGAGAGGACGTATGCCAGCTACAAGCAGTTGAAATCTGGAGAACATTTCTTCAATGGACTCATTTGGCTCCATGATGAAGGATTCATACTTTTGGATCAAAGACAATGCCTTTGATTCTTTGACTTTCTTGTTTCCTTCATGAGACATCTTCAGAGAATCAAAAATGCCTTTAGCAAACTCACGATCTGTAATCTTCTGGTACTCCTCATAGGAGATAGCACTTAGAAGAATTGCTCTTGCTTTATGATGTTGTGAGTACAGCTTCTTTTGATCTGCAGACATCTCTGACCTTGGGATCTTCTTGCCATCTGCATCAACTGGACGCTCGTAGCCATCCACAATAATATCCCAGAGATCTGCATCGAAACCCAGAAAGAAACTTTCCAGTCTATCTTTCCAATATTCGAACCTTTGACCGTCGAACATAGGAGGCTTTGCGTTGTAACCATCTCTTTGAGTTTCACTGGTGGTGGCAGCCATTGTTTTTCACACCGGCCCGGATCACTGAACACTGTTAGGTGTGGTAATCAGAACTTGCGCTCTGATACCAATTGAAGGTATGAAAAACGGTAGAAAGGGGGGGGTTTGAATAACGTTTTCAGTACAAAACTACCACCTTAAAGATTTTAACAAATCTTTTCGAGAACTAAGTGCAAAAGATAGAGATAGAAAAGCACACAAGGATTTTATCCTGGTTCACTTGATAAATCACTCAAGCTACTCCAGTCCACCCGTTAAGGTGATTTCTTCCTTCTTAGAATGAAGGCAATCCACTAATCAGATAATTGTTACAACTGCACTTGAAACCTACAAGTGACTAACAATACACTGACTTAGCTATCACTAAGATTCACTCTCTTAGTCTTCTCTAAGATCCGATCAACCTTGATCTCCTAAAGGAAAATCAAACAACTGTTTGAGGTTGGTGTTTACAAGGGTTTGCTTCTGAATAAGCTGAGTGTAAACTAAATAAATTACAAGATGAAAGAAAGCTTAGAATGTTTTGAATATCTTGCGCGTGTTGCTTCTTCTTAGTTTCTTAGCCGCTTCTTTCAATCTTCAGCCTCTATATATACTCCAAGGATTAGGGTTGAGCGTTGCATGGGAAATGCTACCGTTGGAGGGCAGTTCTGGAAAATCCAGCTTCTGCTGTGGCTGAGAACGTTAGGTAGGTCGTCAGGAAGGTACACTGCTTTTGTACTTGGATAGCGACTTGACCTTTTAACCTAGGAGACTTCTGATCAGAGGAATACTTCATATTGGAACTTGTGAAGCCGGTTGATCAGAGTCAGAGGGAAAGCACAGATCCTCTGACCATTGTATCTTCTGATTCTGAACTCAGAGGGAAGAACATGGCCTTCAGAGTTTCTTGCTTCTGGACTTCAGAGTTTCCACTATTCAGCTTCTGGATCTTCAGAGTCTTCTACACCATCAGAACATCTGAACCTTCAGTGTTTCTTGGTTGTCAGAACTTCTGGATCTTCAGAGCTTCTAGCGACTGAGTCCTCATCAGAGTTTGTATAGCTTCAGATCTTCTGAAGCTTTTCCACTGTTCATGCTGAACATGGTGAATGCGAAAGCGTTGCTTGGGTTACCCTTTATACACAGTGCTTCTGATTTGTGTGAAATTGAGTCAGGGTCAGAGCCTGTAAATATCACACTCAGAAAAACACGTTAGAGTACCACAATTGTTCATATAAAAAGGTTAACTTGTAATCATCAAAACATAGAGTTGTACTACTAGATCAAAACTTGATCTTACATATAGATGTGGTATTCATCCTCTTTCTCGTCCTTATCCATCAAACTGATCAGCAGATTGTGTTCAACACTGCTATTTGGAGTCATCTCTTTGAATCAATTACTGTTTTCATCCTTACAACAACACATTCGATGTCTTCAATATTAAGTGATATGTCCTTTTGCTTTCATTTAGTTCACATTATATTGATCAATTCATTTTGTTCCTTTTGTTAACTTTCAGTAAGTTATGCTTTGGTCTTCCTAAATGTTCAAGAATTTAAATTAGTTATTTTCTTTTGTATACAGATGTGACTAACCAGTTAGATCACTCTTTTGTTCGTTTATTCAACAAGAAACTAGGTTAGAATAATCTCTGTTACAGTAAATCATTGTTTGCAACTGTTCTTATATGCACTTTGTTCTTATGTCAACATGCAGAGGAGCAAAGAGACCTCGAGTAAGATCTCAATCATCCAATTCTGGTGCAACTCGATCACGTAGAAAAGTTGGTTTTAGTAAGATACCTTTTGATATACTTACAAACAAGGACGGAGGTACCTTAGGGATGGGTGGGGCACTTGACCCCACCACAATTTGACTTTTCTCACATACCATAGTACTAACATTAACCATAATATATTTATTTGCCCCCACGAAAAAATATGTGCTCCTGTAGTTGTAAAAATTTACCATCAATGCCACTAAAAGCTAAACTTTATCAGATGTACTTTTGTTGAGATTGTGTGTTACACACACTTTTAAAAAATCATAAGCTTCAAGAAGCTCTTTAGCTGTGCATTTTTTTCCCGGATCTGCGAGTTAGAGCAGAGGATCATCTTTAAGAAGCTCTATATCTAATTTGGTTAATTTTCACTCTTCAATTTTCTTACTCCTTGTCTATGTAGATGTGCTACGTGTTGCCTTATGCCCTTATTCACTTAGTTTTCACTCTCTTAGCATTGTCATATGTGTTTTCTTGTCCGTGTGTGCTGTTGTGCTTTGCCTCATTTGCTTCAAGCTTGTGATTTTGTCATTCTAAAATCTGATCATGTATTCATGTTAGCATTTATGGTCATTGAAAAGATAAAATGAAAAAGAAAAGAAAAACACAAAAAAGAAATATAAATGCAAGAGATTGAAATACCTATAGAGAGGAGGAATAGGAAAATATGATACCATTTTATGCCCCACTGTGTAGCTTTAATAGAGTATGTATTAAATTATAGCTTTATTTAACATTTATTTTTCACCCACTGTCTCACTCCCTTATATTTTATATATAAACTAGTATTTTTACCCGTGCGATGCACGGGGGTTATTCATTTGTGTTTCTTATGAATATTTTTTTCTTTTAAAATATGTGTTCTTTTTTATGTTTATTAAAGGAACATTTATTATGAATTAAAAGAACAAAATTAATTTTAGATATAAGTAAACATAAATTTGTTTTTTTTCAAGTGATGAATGTATTTGTTTTTTATTTTGCAGAAGCAGTGTAATTTCTTTTTTTGTGGTTTTTGTCATGACATTTTTTATGATGAATGTACTCACCACTGCTTTTCATAATAAGTCTCCGTATACGTAAAATACCATCACTTAAATTCTCTCAGATTTCTTTCCAAACAAATTATGCCCTTAAAAGCATATATGATAACAATAAAGTAGCAAAAAGTCTTCTAAGATTGTTTGCAGTACCGAGATGCAAAGCTTCTATTACTTCATCGATGTATTCTTTATCATCTTCAAGTAAGCTCATCGTATAGCACGCGTCCTTGAATGTGTTATATATAACTTCATATACTTTTCTTATGTTTCGAAAGGAATGAACCCCTTTGTAAGATTTAGCAACAACCTCACTTTTGTAGAGCCTATAATTTCTCAAAATCTATGTTACTTTTGTTACATTTATCAAAAAAAAAATTATGCATTAAAAGCTTAAAATTAAATTTAGATATAAGAAATCATAAATTTGAAATTTTCTTTTACCGTGAAAAAAAAAACATGAAAAAAAAACCTATTTGTAAACCATGAAAAAACCTATTAGTAAACCATGGAGACTGTCCAATATAAAGTAGGATGGAATCAAGAGGAAATCATTACAAAATCAAAGAGCAAGTTATAGCACATTTAGATATTCTAAACTAAAACATCAATATTTAACCTCTGGGATAAACTAAAATGATTAAAAGTTCAAGCCTTAATTCAATGTAAATACGTCAACACAGACTATACGAAATGCATGTTTTGAATGAGCGGTGTTACTAATTTCACTACTACAGAAAAGGCCTTTGGCCACGGTTAAATCCGCCCATTTGCCACGGTTTAACCGTGGCGATAGCGAGCGTGGCAATTGCTCAATTGCCACAGTTAAAGGCGGAACCGTGGCAATTGATTCGCTGTTATCACGGTTTTTAAAAGGTAACCGTGGCAATAGAGGCCACATATTGCCACGGTTACGTTCTTAACCGTGGCAATAGAGTCCACATATTGCCACGGTGTATGGGGGAACCGTGGCAATAGAGTCCATATATTGTCACGGTTCCTCAACCGTGGCAATATATGACCTCTTTTGCCACGGTTTAACCCAACCATTAGCCACAGTTTGTTATATATCCTTCTTCAATTAAGATGAGTGGATGCAATATTCTTTCTAATAAAGATGTAACTGAATTTCAACTAATTAGAAACCAAAAGATGTGACTGCAAGCTACTTCTATAAATCATTCCCTTAAATTTTGCAAGCTACTTCTATATGCATCTTATCTCAGGCTGTCATAGTGCAAGAATATAAAATGAAGCTATATGCTTTTTAACAAACATATGTGAAACAGGTCTATATCTCTATCCCTATTTCTAATGAAACATGAAATCAAAAATTAAAAGAGAAGGAAAGCAGTAATCACATGAAAACAAAAACCAATTTTGTGATCATAGGATTTGTATTTTGCTGTCACCAAAAACCAATTTTGCTTACCCAAAAAAAAAGCTTCAACCGCAGTCACTGCATTCATAACTCAGATGATTGAAAATGACATCACATTTTCAAAACCAATTGACAGCAACATAGTAAATATATTAATCTTTACTCAAAATTTCCATAACATATATTGTAATCCTGTTATTCTTCTGATAAATATCAAATGGAAAATAGAACACGCCTTTACAACAGATAAATATGAATCAGTCAAACCAAACATATTTTCCCACCAGTAAATTTCAAAATGATCTCATTCTCATGTACAATATTTCATGAAAAGTTTAGAAAGAGCAATGCAAACTACACATATAGACATAGTACTAACGGATTCATTAAGATTATCATAGGAATCTGCCATCGCTGTCCATTGCTGTAAATCAGGAGGTGTGGCGCGGCTGAAAAAATTATAAAAAGTGAAGTAGAATGATGTTTCCCATTATCACTATATTTTTGAAGAGGAAAACAAGTAAAAGACAAATTAAAAACTCACTTGAGTAAGTTAAGCTGCTGTAGAATTGAATGGTGAGCATTTTGACTCTGAAAATAGCAGTCAATCATGAAGAGAGTTAAACAAAATATAAACCAAAGCAAGAAATCTTAATGGAACCAAACTTTATTACAGACTCACTCTAAGTAAAAGGGGAATGTGCCAAATGTTTGGTACATCATGGATACTCAGAATATTATCAACCTGTGAAAAAATATACAGAAAATATCAATCAATAATAAAACAATGCTTGGTACTCTGCAGCAGAGGCTGCCACATTCAAGCCAATGTACTTTTACTCAGAAGTTAAGATTTGTAGCTTCTAATTAGAAGTCATTATAGAGCATATCACAGTGGAAACAAACATGTTAATAGTCTGTCAGCATGTATAATTATGTTTATTGGTAATTAAGGATACTACTTTGATTGTGCAGTGATACTACAGCAGGACTTGTTAATTTGTTATCTAGACCCGTTACATTTTATTACTTATCTAGGTGTAACTCAGCTTTATATAATTGATTGTTAATTAATCACTTCTTGAGGAATGAAGAATGCTAATTTTGATAAGGTGCAGGGAAAACTCCAGTGTTTAGTACAGGATGCTGTATATGTTTCCAAAGCTTCTTTAATATTATATTGATCCTTGACATCTATAATCTAAATTTTATCTACATGTAGGCATTTGATGAAATCATTATATACAACTGCTGAAAAGTTAATCCAATATAATATTTTCTTTCTTTAGAATCAGTTATGTAAAACAAAAGCTACTCACAGAAGCTTTTCCCTATAATTGATTCTGGTTTTAAAATCAATTGTAGAAGAATTATAAATCTTTAAATCCAAAGCTGTTAGTAAAGGGAAATGAAATCTGAAGAAGAAAAAAAGAGATCATTTTGGGGACAAACTAAAAAGAGAATAGTCAAGCTCAGTTCACCAACTAACTTTCTGGAACTTGGCAAACTGTGAGACTTTTCCTTGGTACTCTGCAGCAGAGGTTGCCATATTCAAGAACAAATATTTTAGCTACTAATATGTAACCAAGCCAGCAATTAAGATAAATGTAAAATTCTCCATTAAAATAATGACAAGTGGATTAGAACCTACGATGTCGGAGATTTTTTTGTTCTTTCACGACTCATCTAACTTATACTATCCAAGACCACCACAATCCCACTAATCACAAAATTTATGAAAATTAGCATGGTAAAACTAGCATGACAGTAAGCTAAAACTAGCATTGTCAGTATGCTAAAACTAGCATTGATATAAGCATGGTAAAATTTATCATGTGGAAAAATACCTCTTGAGGTAGATGATTGGTTTATAGTGCCCTTGACAACTTCAACCAACTCTTTTAGTGCTTTAGCACGAACTTTTAGAGCCTCAGATTCTTCTGTTTGTTGTTTCTCCAAGAGCTCTATGCATTTATCCCCCACTGCTGATGCCAAATCACCCTATATATGAAAATCAGAGTAAACATGAATGATTCTGGCTAGTAGGCAAGTCAAGGGTTGATAGCAACCCTTGGATTGTTATTGCACCACCCTGCAGTTGTTGTATTATAACTCATAGGCAGGGCCAGAGCACTTACAGGAGCTAGAGCTAATGCCCTTAACATCAATAATGCA
Organism: Lotus japonicus; assembly: GCF_012489685.1. NCBI lineage: Eukaryota > Viridiplantae > Streptophyta > Magnoliopsida > Fabales > Fabaceae > Lotus > Lotus japonicus. The sequence continues at coordinate 23,400,199 of NC_080044.1, forward strand.
CCAAATATATCCATTACAAAACCTGTCAGCCATGTTCATAGCATATGACCTTAATACCTGCAAACAAGATGGAAAAATAACCCAAAAGAGCAATGTTAATACTTAATCAAACAGTCACACCCTACCCACTTAGCTTCAATGCAAAAAAATGGAACTTTTACCCAATTTTTCATAACCCAAAACCCCACCCTCATACATATGTACCCAATTTCACAATTCCAAAAACTTCAATAAAACATGCGTATGTTAGTAATCATATAGTTTTCTTGAAAGGAGAGATTTTGAAGTTGGAATCAGATCATAGTGGTAAAAGGGGTAGCAGAAAGAAAGAAAAAAGCAGAAAAGAGAAAGGGGAAAATTGAAAATGAGAAACATGCCTTGAACTTGAAAGAGAAAGGGGGAAGAATGACTGTGCCTTTCTTCTGAAGGATCTTGCCTACCAACATGCCCCAACTCGAGAGGAATCCCAGCCTCAGAATATTGCCCCCAAGAATCGCCGACACAGCCTCTGTCTCGCCGAGGTTCTTCAAGGCCTGAGCCACCACCCAGGCTTCTCTGATTCATAGGGAAATTGGGCGTGGGTTCAACTTCAAGAGGCAACAGATCAAGAGGGAGAGTGGGAGGGAAGGAGAGGGAAACGAGAGAGGGTGAAATTTGCAGAGTGTTGCGCGATGCATGCAAGCAGGTTGAGCTTTAGGGTTTTGATGGAGAGAACAGATCGAGGGTGAAATTTGCAGAGATGGAGAGAACAGATCGATGGAGAGGCAAAAATTGCAGTGTCAGGCGAAGGGGAGAAGGGGAGGGTTTAGGGTTTCTCTGAAAATTTTGGAGTGTGTGGGAGGGAGTGGAAAAATGATGGGGGATTATGAAAACTCAACCTATTGTCACGGTTCCCCCAGAAAATAATAAAATATTTCTCTCTGTTGCCACGGTTCCGCCTAAAACCGTGGCAATTGAGTTATTTCCACGGTTCCGCCTATAACCGTGGCAATTGGGGCGTGGCAATAAGCTAATTCTGTAGTAGTGTTTATATAGTTGTAGGGACGATGAAAATTTTATTTTTTGGAGTGATGTCATATTTAGTATTAAAACCACCACCTTTAAATTTTACGTATTAATATCAATATTAATTAAGAATTCTCTAGATCAAAACATATTAATTGTGCCCTACGAAATTCTCTAAATGATATGAACTAAATAGTAATGAGCTAAATAATAATAACCTCATTACAAAAATTTCGAGGTAAATAATTAAAATTTTAATATACTTAAAAATCATTTAATTTAATACTTATATACTTCCAGGAAAAAGGGATAATGGGAAGATTATTTTCTGTATTGATATAATATTAAACCCACCATCTTTATCTTTTGAAATTTCTAAAGATTACTAATAATATTAATGTTAATATTAATTAATATATTATATAAATAAAAAATATTTTATTATGTTCTATGAAATTTTGTCAGATATTCACTTTTCAATATTAACATTAACTAATATATAAAAAAAGTGATATTTTTATTTTGGTGAGTAATTTTTTAATTCATATAAAATTTAATGTTAAAACATCCAACATTATGTTTTACATAAATATTTAAATATTTTAAAAAATAAACTAATTGATCATGTCTTAAGGAAGATTTAAATTGAATCTTTAAAATTTATATTTTCTAACTTCTATATAACCCCTAAAGTATACTAATGAATTTTCTTTATATTCACCTGGGTTTTTCTCCCCTGTGCTTTAGATTTTACTTTTGATTGTTTTATTGAATAATAGTTGCTGATAGACTAAGCATGCATATCAATGGATTATTTTTCAATTCTAAAAACATTTATCTAATTCTGTTTTTATTTGTAAATATATGAATTTGACCATGAAAATAAAATTAGACCATTATCCTTTAATTTTTGGTCTAGAAAATGTCACTAATAAAAAAAATGATAAATCACTTATTATGAAAATCTAACTTGAAGGTTAGAAATTCTTTTGTCATATAGTCATTCAAACAAAATGTCTTCATGATAGATCTACATTCTAAGTGGACTTTTTCCAAAAGCATAAAATTTTATTCATTAAGAAGATAAAAATTGATAAACAATCTTTCTTAGTTTGACAAAGAGCCAACATATGACATAAAAATATGTCTATCACACTCAACGAAGCATACCTTCAAAATTGACATAGAAAGCCAATTAAATGGGCTTCCAGCCTAAAAAACAATCTTTAAAAAATTATGCAATGATAATTTAGATGTTAAATGATATGAATGAATATTGTTCTCAAGAAAAAATGATATGAATGAATAATTACGCCACTGAAAAGCAATTTTTCAGGTGTTGTCAATCCCTTGAGGATGTTCACAAAAACTTCTCAGTGCCACATACCAAATTTTTCAAGGATGATAAATAGGCAATGGAAAGATTGAATCAAACTAAGAAGAAATATATAAAGAAACTATATAAAAGATGACAGTTCATAAAGTTTAATTGGTTGGTTACCTTGATATGTACAACTTTTTAATGGCTAACACCAAGCCTAGCATGATAAACGACACATCGATTACATGATACCTTAGAGAGTAGATCTACAACAAAAATAAATCACACAAAAAGTAAATTGCTAAACATGAAGTCAGTGTTCCGGAAATCCAAATCTTACATCCTTATAGAAAATCTAAAGAAAATAATAAAGAACAAAACAGAATATGTACACTATCTAAAAATCGCATTGATTTTTTGTGCAGGATTTATGAAACTTGAAACCTAAAACAAAAGCTAGTAGCTCACCAATTTCACAGCAAAAAAACAAACCCTGCATAGAATTATGATTTGTAGTTACTGACAACTCTGCAACTCAAAAGTGTAGATGAGGTTAAAGGAAAGATGAGGACAAATCAAACAGATGAAGAGTATTTATACCTAGAGACTAAACCATATGAAGGATATGGAAAGCCTTAACAATTATCTTCCTCATTCCATTCATTAAATAGTATTCATTTTAGAATCAATTGAAATTGAAAGAGGAGTTTTGGAAAATGAAAAGTCATGAATCATTAATTTAGAAAAGTTGAAACAATAAGAATATTAAAAGATCAATAATTTTTTTAAGTCATAAAATCATCAAAATCAATTTCATAAGAGATGAATTAAAAATATGTTTTCTTTTTTGAAAATGTATAAATATTTGATTGGACAATGGAAACAAAACCACATAAATTCTAAAAATTTAGAATAAATGAAAAACTATGTGCTAATAAAATAACATATTTGTATCACTCACAAAAATCACATAGAAAATAAAAATATTGTTTAAAAATGTGTATGCTTCTTAAATAATTGTTGTTTTTTTTAAAGCTAAATTGATGATTAAACTAATGGAATACAAAAAATCAATGTTATAAAAATCACACATTAACTAATATTTAAATTTAAAACGTTAAGTTTTTTGGGAATATAAACATGTATTACCTACCATCTAGGTTGCATAAACTTCTTTTTAATTATAGATATTAATTAAGTTTGAATTAAAAATTCAATAAATGAAAACTAATTATGTTTGCCCTATGAAATTCCATAACTTATATGATTTAAATGTTAATAAATATATTTAAATAAATTGTAAGGACGGTCAAGATCAAAACTAATCAACGGTCAAGATTGATTTCCTAGAAAATATTCTACAAAATTACATAAAGACCCATGGTAAAATATTCATTCATATGCCATAGTGAATTGCATGACTATTTTACCCTCCTTGTTGCCAAACTTCACTTTTATATAATATATAGATAGATAGATATAGATATAGATATAGATATAGATATAGATATAGATAGATATAGATATAGATATAGATATATTTGTATTAATTTATGGTTGCATTGATTCTATGATTTAGGCAATGGAAAAAATTTCTAATTAAAAGAAATCAACATTATTTGGGCAATTTGATAAGGAAAAGTTGATTCGTTTGGCTCAATTCTATCCTTCAGATTTTTCCCTTGTTGAACTTTTGGTGCTAGATAGCCAACTTTAAAACTATTTCATAGATTTATGCTCTGATAGTGCATTTTCAGAATTGCGGGGAATTGGTGATCTTGCAATAAAGCTTGTGGAGACTCGGAAGCAGATTGTATATCCATTGGTATATTTGCTTTTAGAGCTAGCTTTGATACTACCAGTGGAAACTACATCAGTTGAAAGAGTTATTTCTGGTACGAAGATTATCAAGAATCGGATGCGAAATCGTATGGAAGATGAATGGTTGAATGATTGTTTAGTTACTTATATAGAAAGGGAAGTATTTGATGGTGTTGAGAATGAAAAAATTGTTCAATGTTTCCAAAACATGAAATCTCGTAGAGAGTTATGATGTATTCAAACTTTTAATAGTAATATGTTATGGTTTTAGAGCTGCAAATTTATTTGTGTATGTTGCCCCCACGACTTAAAACTCCTGGATTCGTCCCTGCTTACAAACACACCTCTTTTTTTATCCAGGCCAAAATACTTTTATTTCTAGAATGGATTTGATACCTTCAGACCCTAATCTGCCAATCAAGTTTATGCGTCGTAAGTTTTCAGGGTGCCTATCATTTTCCATGACCATAAATAAGAGTCAAGGGAAGAGTTTATCTCATGTAGGTGTATATCTACCTAAGCCTGTTTTCTCTCATGGTCAACTCTATGTTGCTGTTTCAAGGGTGAAGTCAAGATCTGGGTTAAAAATTCTCATTTGTGATGATGATATTAGCAAACGTTATGTTACGAAGAATATTGTATACAAAGAGGTCTTTCAAAAAATATATTCTTGATTTGGACGAGATTAACTAAGAATAAGTAAGTTTTACATTAACCCATTATTTTTTTGTTACTGCTTATATATTCATATATATATTCTTGACTTGGTTACATTGATGCCCAAGTGTTCTGGATAAAAATGTGTTACATTTATTTTTCTTTCTATGCAAGTAACTTATTAAAAAAATCAAATATATATGCATTTTATTGCACATTGTTAGTAGTAGGTTGCACCTATTACCATTTCTCTTAAAATCATACTTCTTCCTTAAATAAATTGTCCCACTTTTTCTTTAAAATTAGTGTGTTGTAGAGCTGTGTATTTCAGTATGTTATTGGTTTAAGTAATTAATTCCAGTATGTTATTTCTAGCTAATGGTATTACCAATGAATGACACTGCTTGTAAAAAAAACCAATGAATGACACCTCATTTGGGACAGCAACATGGTGCGTCAATGCATGATGGGTGTTGGCTGGTATCAATTTTGCAGATCCAAGAAACTTAAGTTCTGTGATCAACTACAATTCTTCCAGCTTCCACAAAACAATACTTTTAAAGTTGTTCTTATTCGAAACTAATAGCTGCTCTTGGTCATGTATGAAAATGAAGAATCTGTTTCTTCAATTGTAGCAGTTTCTTTGATAATTTAGATTTGTCATCTTTTTACTATTTTGCTTGTTCTTTATCTAATTGCAAAAACGTTATTCTGTCTCTTGGAATGGTGATTTTATTTGATAAAGCCTTCTATATTGTCCATCCTATCGATTTTTAAGTAAGCTAGGTCGTAATCACACGGTTGAAAGCACGTAAGGGAATATATTAAGTCGTCTTTGACCCTTGATAATCGTTTATTGGTTGATATTCAACTGATGCTTCAACATTTTTAATGATTCATATCATAGTCATAAATGTATCCAAAAACGAACCATTTAAATACATAAAATTAGTAGTAGTGATATGTATATACACTTGAAGGATAAAAATCCTAACAAAAGATAAGATAAACTAGTTCCGTGCATGGTAAAATCCTAGTTTTACACTCAACCAAACATGAGGAGAGAACGAGAATTAGATTTCCCACCCCATGCATTAGAATTGCCACTCTAGCCTTTTTAAAAAAATGTCGGGACCACCCTCCGGGACTTAAACCTCCACCCCAGTCCAATTGTTGAGGTTTCGGACTCCGTCCGAGAGTTACACTTTCGGATAAGTTAGTTACAGTTAAGTAACCATAAGTTTAGTCCAATTGCAGTAAAAATAACATGACTTTAAAATTGGAAAGTTACATAATCCAACTTAAGCAAAATAACAATACATAATCCAAATTAAGCATTTGAAAAGTGAAGCAAAATAACAATACATAATCTAAATTGGGGAATATGCCTTTGGTTTGGTCTTAACTTACTGCATCCTGTTGCATCTGGTAAGAGTGATCCGGGACTATAAGTTTCAGATCTCTCAAGGACTATAAGTTTTAGACTGCTTGATAATTAAATTTGCCACTCCACCTCTTTTTAAGACTTCCGAGAGTTGCTAAACCGGATTAATATGAAACTTAAAAATTCGGACCTCTCAAACCAGATATTGTCATAGAGGCAGAAACACCAAAATGCACAGACAATAATATGAGACAAACAGACATGGTTACAATACTGGATCATTGTTTTAATACATGTAGGAAAATATTCAAATGTCAAATCTAATACAACATTACAAACATGAATCATATTATCAATCTTCTGTTATGTCTATGTAATCATTCTTGCTAGGAACACGAGGACTAATCCAAGCAGTGTGTTCAACCATAAATCTTGCCAAACGCTCTTGATACAGTCTACGCCATTCGGACTCAGGTGGTACAACGTTGTATTCCCATTGGGGAGCAATTGGCGGCATAGGATGTCCAAACACTTGCTGATGCGACATTCTAGTTTGAGACGAGAGGTCCATGAATGTAAGTTTCAATGTTCAAATTGAAAGTGAAGGGGGTGAACCCCGTGCTCTGTTCTTATACTAATACAATCCGGAAGTTGATCTTTCGGATCAATCCGAAAGCTTATATCCCGGATTTAAGGCTTAATTGCACTTTTCGTCCCTTAAGTATTGCAATTGTGCGATTTGACTCCCTAATCTTTAAAACGAGCGATTTGGATCCTAACATTTTTAATTTGAGCAAATCAAGTCCCTCTGTTAACTTGTCATCCAATTGTTAACAAACATTGCTTACGTGGTGCTCATTAATGACGTGGCTCTGACCTTTTTGCCACTAGGATGCCACTTCTCTGCCACATAAATAAATAAAATATAAAAATAATTAAAATTTTAAATATAAAAAAATATTAATTAATTTTACTTTAATACCCCTAATCCATCTTCATCATCTTCACCCTCATCATCTTCACTATCTTCATCCATCATCTTCAACAAAACCCAGAATAATCCTCATAAAATCAAACTCAAATCTTTATTATAATGCATCAATTTCCAGTTAATTCTATTTAATTGTGAATCGCAACTCCAGTCAAGGAAATTGTTATATCCATTCCAGCCATAAAGGTACAAACCAGTACAACAAACATAAATCATGAATCACACTCCAAAACCAGAATATGTACTTAACAACATTCATACGTATAAAATAGGCCAAAAACGTTAAAAAAAAACCTACATGCCTGATCAAAATTCAATAGCATATAAGATCAACAAAAAATTAATGGATTTAATCTTTCTCTGCTACTTCCTCCATCTTTTACACCTTTCACCCTTCAACCCTTCAAATCCCAACTGGGTTGTGAAGAAACCCAGGATAGCAAACACCTGGGTACCACAGAAGGAGAAAACTTAAATTGCACAAACCCAGGAAATTTTGTGTTGAGAAACCCAGAATCACGACCACTACCGCACCCCCCCTACGATATCACCTACCCACTCTTCTTCTCCGTCATCGTCGTCCTCCTCCTTCATCCCACCACCACCACCCACCACGTCACAAGTGAACCCTACATCACCCCTAAACCCCTAACTAGAAGCATCACAACAACAGAAAAATCAACAACCAAACGCCATCGTAGATCTGAATGATGCTGCTCTTCCGCTTCCTCTGAAATCGATCCCGCAACCACACCTGAAGAAGAAATCGTGTCCAAACTGAGATGGGGATCTCGTAATGGTGATGGTGGTTTGGGCGATTGTGACGGCTGAGACGGGAACCGAATCTGGATTTTGTGGATGTGGGTTTTGTAATGGAGAATTACGTTATGCAAGTTCAGATCTGAGAGATAAGAAGAAGATAGTGGGTTGAGAAGGGAGCTCGGTGGTTATGGTGAAGAGAGGGAATTGCAAGGAGAACGCATTAGGGAAGAAGATGAATTTCATTTGGATTATTTTTAAGTTACATTTAGTTATATTTTAATTTTACTTTTTAATTAAATTGTTTTACTTCTCTTTTTTATTTTTTATTTACTGATGTGTCATGATAAGTGGTGTATTTAGCAAATGGTGGAAAGTTAGGTTAAGGTGGTGTGAATAGTAGCACCACATAAGCAACTTCTGTTAAAAATTGGATGCCAAGTTAACGGATGAACTTGATCTGCACAAATTAAAAATGTTAGGATCCAAATCGCTCGTTTTAAAGATTAGGGAGTCAAATCGCACAATTACAATACTTAAGGGACGAAAAATGCAATTAAGCCCGGATTTAAACACGGAGGGACAATTTAGTATTTCCCCACTTTTATGTGGGGTGGTAAATCTAATGCATGGGGGGTGGGAAATCTAATTCCTAGAGAGAACTCTTTAGTTCACTTTCTTACAACTACAAGTAACTCTTTCAAAGCACTAAAACGACGCCGTGGTAACTCCGTAACGTGATCAATTGAATAATGATTTATGAACCACTGAATAGTAAAACACCCCTAAACATCCATTTTTCCTACGGATTTGGCCAAATAATACACTGAACTAACCACCTAAATACACATGACTAACCATAAAACACATAACCGTGTAAAGTTGAAATTCCTAAATTAGGGATTTGGCCAAATAATACACTGAACTAACCACCTAAATACACATGACTAACCATAAAGCACATAACCGTGTAAAGTTGAAATTCCTAAGTCATGTGTATTTAGGTGGTTAGTTCAGTGTATTATTTGGCCAAATCCGTAGGAAAAATGGGTGTTTAGGGGTGTTTTACTTTTCAGTGTTTCATCAATCATTATTGTGATCAATTTGCTTCCTCCATCGTGGTAGGGTTCTTTTCTTTCCATTCTCACCAGCGTTTCCCGCTTACATCTCCGCCACCGTTTAGCGTCGGAAACCGCCAAAATCACAAGTTCAAGAAGAAATGATCAACTTGTTCTTGTCGGAGCCCAATTGGAACGACGGCGGCGCAGACGACGGTTCATCGGAACTCAGAATCCGTCTGTTGAAGGAGCTCGAAACCGTTATTTGGTCGGCGATGAGTCGCGCCGAAGCTCGAATGTGGCTCTGCAAGACGGTTGCGGGGTTGAAGTGCGTCGCGCCTCGCCACCAGCGCGAGTTGTTTGTTGATTTGCTGAAAACTCGAAGGAAGAAGCAGAGTCTGGCTTCTCAGCTTCTGCATTTGATGTTTGACAAATCGCCGCAGAAATTGGGTTCTGTATTAGCCCGAAGAACTCGCGTGCTCGAGGATTTTTTTATCGGTGAGCATTTCGTTGTCGATTCTCTGCATTAATACTGTAGAATCCATGAAAAGTTTGGTCAAATGTGAAAGGAAAATTCATTTTTGTACCAGTGATTTTTAGTACAAGTTGCACAATTGAATGTAACCATAGCATGTGTTTTGATATGATGATATTTTTTTATATAATTATCTTTAGTTTTGTAATGGTTGTGTCTGGAGTCTGTGCTTATGCAAGAATTGCTCTTTCGCGAGGTTTGTTGTTTTGTGAGTTTTGATTGCGTGACTCGTGGGTGGGAATTGTGCAGGTAACCCGAAGCGTGTGTCTCAGTGGTTTTTGTATGTAGGACTGGAGCAGGGGAAAGGTTTGAGGGCATTGTCTCAGTTTGCATTTAAAAATAGGGACATTTGTTGGGAGGAGTTGGAGTGGAAAGGAAAGCATGGGCAGTCACCGGCAATGGTTGCTACGAAGCCTCATTATTTTCTTGATCTGGATATCCAGCGGACCGTGGAAAACTTTCTTGAGAATGTGCCTTTGTTTTGGTCATCCAGTGAGGTTGCTGAGTCGGTGAAAGATGGTGATATTTTTCAGATTGATAGGTCATTCTTCGTGCGTTATTTTGAGGGTTTAATGTATAAAGAGGATTCAAGGGACGCGTGGGAAGTTGTAAATGAGTTCCTCATGGAGCAGCCTTTCTCTTGTTTGTGTGAACATCTTCTTATTACTCTCGAAGATCGGGAATTATTATACTTTCTGGAATTGCTTTGTAAATATCCTGCCCCAAAATTTGAGTTTCAACACTTAGATGGTGTCTCTCATTTGTTTTTGTTTGTACTTTCGAAATGTGGTGCTTCTGGATCAATTGACTGGATGCTGCTGTTAAATGCTGTTATTACTCAGGGTAGGCAGCTTTTACGCCTTTTACGCGATGAAGAGGCCCAGGAGTCACTTGTGAAAATTGATGAAATTGTATCAAAGATATCTGCAATTCCAAGTGATGCTAATAGCTTGACCCCGATCTTCAAGAATACATATAAGATGAAAACCATAGAAGCTGTGAAGTGTCTGGGACTTCAGTCCTGGGTTTTTTTCTATAGGTTGTCACAAGAGTGCCAAACTCCTGAGTCCTGGGAGTCTATCTTTGGGGATAATCAAATTGGTTTCCGTAATTCCAATGAGCATGCATTGCTCGATGAGGATGTACCATCAGAAGAAGATTGTTCTGGTTTTGATTTGGTTAGAGGCAAGAAAAAGAAGAAACAAAAGGCTAAAAAGAAGAGGAGGAGGACCTACGATTACACTGATGACAATGATGATGAGCTGCTAGATTTTGGCTCTGCCGGCCAGAAGTTGGATTTTCTGTCAAATACTAGAAGTTGGTTGCTTTCAACTGATGGGTACTGTTCTGCATGGAGCAGTGTAAGTTTAATACCTTTGAATAAACTATTATCTTAGTAAGCTGATAGAACTTCAGTGCAACAGTCCTTTTATTGTAGCATTTGCGGTAAGGTATGTTGCATTTTGGACAGAATAATTCTGCCAGTAAATGAGATATTTATATTTGCATTTAGCTGTCCCAATAGAGTGAGATTCACATTACCAGAAAAGAAAATTGGGATGCTCCATAGTAATTAAATAGAATTTGAAGAAGTCTATCTAAAATTTTTCCACAGATATTTTAGGTGACACACGAGGGTTTTCTTTCTTTATGTAGCCGTATTAGTTTACCTGTAAATGGACATAGAACTGCATGTTCACTCCTAAACTGAAAATGTTCGCACCTGATATCTGTTTTGATTGTTAAAATCTGCTGAATAGTTTGATTGATGTTTTGTCATTTATATAGATCTATTAATTTATCTTTTATGATCTACTGTGGTTTATTGAATACAATTCGTCTAAATAGTGTAGATACTTGGTTATAATATGTAGCAGTTACAATTTAATTCAAGGATTATATTATATCTATTATGTGGTTACGAATGCTCAGATATTTAAATTTTGAATTGAATACGCCCCTATCCAACCAGTTTGAGGTACCTTGTATAATTTTGAAGTCCTAGTTTTTTGAGTCATTTGAATTTTTCCTTTTAGACATATCTTGTTGAGGATTTATTATAAAAAATTATAGTTCTTGGTAAAGGTGGAGTAAACTGACATTCTTCTTTTATTACTGATTTTATGTATACTACTTTTTCTAGGCAGATTTACCTGAGCACCTTCATAGGCAATGTTTGTCAAGGTGGATGATATGGCTTTTTGAAAAATGAGATCAAAGACCTGCTACAATGGACCCACCAGAGATGTTATGCAATATTCTTCTCCAAATTGTTGAGTCACGTGATCCATCACCCGTAATGTGGCCCTTGAATCTGCCATTGGCTGTTGTTGGTGATGTGGAAAACTTCACACTTTTTGTATGTTCTTACTAACGAAACTGGACTTGCTGTGAAATGGAAAGATCTGAAGATTTTCATGAAAATCCAGCTTAAGAACTATATGAAAATCAGTAAGCTTTGGGTTCACTGGAGTTCTCAAAGTGGTTGAATTTGCTTCATAGACTGCTAGCGTCTTATGATTGGTAACAGGGGCTGTCGACCATAAGCTCCAAATTTCTATATTACGGATGATTGAAATCAGTGTGGCTTCAAAAGTTGTTAGAATCATTCAGAGTGCTATGAAGAGCATGCCCAGGCAAGTTAAAATACTCAAGCCCCATGACTAATATTCTTTGGGCATATTCATCTCGTTGTATTTAAATTTTGGGGTTGTTCTTATTTACTGATAAAGAGACAGGGATGTATGCTTTTTGCTCGCTTAAACCACTGATGGTCCTAGGAACTTTATTTCTTGGATTAATTCCAAGTTTTTGCAACATACGAAAAGAAATTAATAACTTCAATATCTCCCTTTTTCTGTCTTTTTTGTATTCTCTGGACTCTAAGGATTAGACTGTTACTTTCTATAAATTTAGAGTCTGTAAATATAGTTTAAATACAATAGAATTCAGTTCATTCAACACTCTTATATGATATTAGAGGCTTTCATTTAAAAGCTCACTGATCTCCGGTTCTCCATGAATTCACCAACTCCTCTGCCATAACCCATATTGTGCCTTACTTAACCACCCCTGCTTTCTTTGCTTTCAATTCTCAAGATTTATGTAAATAGTTTAACATACTCCTTGTAGGCTATAGATTCAAGGGATTCGTTGATGGAACCAACACCAAAACGATCTTGATTTTGACCACTGGGTTTGTCAAGTTCAACTAATCATTCACGTTGATCACTTCTTTTGTCACTGACACTGCAGTCCAAATGCTCTCTAATGTCACCAGGATTAAGCTTGGTGTGGGGTGAACTGTCTATGATCAGTATCCTAGAGGTTATTCAATTTCAAACATAAAGATCAGGTTACTAATGGTTATTCTAATGGTTTTCAGCCATTGCTCCCAGAACTTCCAATACCCCTCCAGTAATGTCAGTTCTGCGGATATCCACCACATTAAAGCACTATGCCAAAGTCAAAAGCCAATGTTGTTGAACCAACTTCTCAGAACTCCATCAATGTGATCTTAATTCACACACTACTCATAAATGTCACCAAAGGATCTTGAGTTACTCAACATTACTCATTTTATCAAGGACGTGATCAACTAGTTCTTGGTGATTGCTCTGCTCACCCCATCACTCATATCGATAAATACCATAATTTCTACCATGGTACTGCTCTTTGACATTATCTCAAGTTCTTTTTTTCATGAATTAATAAGAAGCTTGTGTTTTGTCTCTACCTTATTGATAGGGCATGAACCCCATTTACTAGAATGTAGAGGAGAGATAGGAGAGAAGTAGGGGATCAGACCCCTGAAACTTCAGGATGTGTGACTGACAACATTAATTGATTGTTGTAATCAGGGATATAACTGTTCCAGTAAGTTAGTTACATACTAACTGACTGAGGTGGTTAAATAGGAGCATGGAATGAGAGAGAGGTGTGGATTTTGTAACATTAGGTTTGCGAGCTCTCAAAACTCTAGGGAGTTGTGTGTGATTGAGGTAGTCTTGCAGAAAACCCTGGTGATGGAAACCCAATGCTTATAACCATATCTCTAGTTTTTTTATTTTTTTATTTTCTTGATTCTCGAATTAGTTCTATATGATTCTCAAAAAGCATACACCGAGGTACTGTTTCTTAGATATGTTCAATTTGCACGTTAAGAACCAAAAGTCAACAGATAAGGGCTCTAATTTGATCCTAGATGCACCACCATTGTTATATGGAAATCTTCATTATCCTCACCTTGTGTTGTCACACTAGCCGTGATTCCTTCATACATATCTTTAGTTGCTCGATGTTAAGCAATCCTAACTCCTTTCTTCTCCAGAGCTTTCCACAAAACCTCTTTAGGTACTCCTCTATCATATGCTTTATCCAAATTTATGAAAATCATGTGTAGGTCTTTCTAATGTCCATGATATCTTAGCAAGTATATAGCTTCCATGGTTGATCTCAACGACATAAAAACAAAATTGATTTTCTATGATGTGGGTCCCTTGTCTTAATCTTCTCTAAGTTGCTCTCTCCCAAAGCTTCTTGGTATACGTCATGAGTTTAATCTCTCTATAAATTGCGTAGTTTTGTATGCCGCAGTTATTTCTCAAAATAGGAATATAGGTACTGCTGCATTCTTTTGACATGCTCTTAGATTTCAAAATCTTATTGAACAACTGTGAGTTAACTTAATGCCTTTTTCTCTTAGTCCCTTCAGTACGTCCATAGGTAACTTATCAAGTCCAACTGCTTTATAATTTGGCATCCTCTTTAATGCTTCTTATACCTCTAATTCTCTTATTTATTATTGTTGTTTTTGTTGAACAACTTTGTTACTATTATTGCATTAAATTTTTATTTAAATATGTTGAAATTATATATTTGTTGACTTCTTGAAAGGTTTTGATCCATTGGCCTACAATAAGGTTTAGGTCTATTAGAGGTAGGCTTGTTAGCTTATTTGAAGGTCTTACTACAAAATTGGCCTTTAAATAGGCTTTAAAGCTTGATTAAATTAATATAGCTCCGTAATGCCCTTAAAAGACCAATGTTAGGTAAATAGGTCAAATTCAAGTCTTAGGTATGAAAGTAGCTCAGGCTCATTTAAGATATGACCTAACCTTACCTAGCCTTTTTCCACCCTGGCTCATAACAAATTAGAATCACATTCAAAGGCTATTCCGCCTCGCAATACGTCTTACCTTTGTGATCTTCCTACATCAGCCAATTGCCATGTTTAGTTTCTTGATGACACTTTTCCATATTAAAGCCAACTATGTCAAACACAATCCATATCCACCTGTCCCTGACTCCACAGTCTCATTCCCACAACATAGTAAACACACCCACCATCCACAACCTACCTACATCTAGCATGACTACCTCTTGTGGTGCTTTGAGCAGCAGTAGGCTCATGTTCCCTACCCATTCTCTTTTTTGTATTCACCCCATGTTTACCAGGTCTCAAACATATCTACAAACCCAAAGGACACTTTGCAGTACCCAAACATTCACTTAATGAGAATCTTTGAGCCTTGTGTGGTTGAGGCCATGAAGTATGCTCATGTGCCAAATGCTTGCTAGGTTTGATGCACTACTACAAAATGGTACATAAACCTTCTTTCTTCTGTGCTCTAGTCAAAATTGGTTGTGAATGGTGGTTTAGATCAAAAGAAACTTGGAATGTAGTATTGCTTCTTAATTCTTATAAAGCAAGAATAGTTGTTAAAAGCGTTATCATTGTCAAGGAATTTATTAAAGACACATTCTCACCTATAGTGAGATTTCAGATGAGCTATGTTATTCTTAACATTGCTTTTGCAAATTCCTAGTTTATGCATAAACTTGATGTAAATAATGTCTTTCTTCCGGAGTTCACTTATAGAACAGTTGTTTATAAGTCAACCTTGGATTCTATGGTCCAAGACAAGCATCTCAAGCTTGGCATGATGCTCTCAAGGTCTTGCTTATTAGCTATGATTGATCAGTAGTTAATGTTATCTTGCGCTCATTATATATTGTAATGATAGTACTCGAGAGTTGTTTTCTACTCTATTTGGATGATAATATCCTTCTAAATGGCAATAATAATACTTTTTTTAATGCTTAAGCTCATGATTTGTCCTACTAGGTCTCTCAAGGATCTTGGAACTCCACGTTACTTTCTAGCTGTGAAAAATTTGCTTCCTACATTTTGATCTTTTTTTTCCGGGGTTGCACAACCTACCCCATGTGATTATAATCTCATCCTAGGAGGTGGACCAATTGCCCCACCTAGGGTGGGGTTAAATAACCCAGTGGGGTAAGTTAACCTGCCTAATTGTATCCTTTTCCATCAGTAAACTATTTCAATTCATGTGCAAACCAATAGTAATCCATTTCTAACATCTGAATAGACTGTAATGTCATCTCAAATCCTCTGTCAACAATGACATTTAGACAGTTAAACAAATTTTTAGTAGCCTGAATCTTATTACGTACAATGATGCTGACTAGGCCTGAAAAAATTGACAAAAGTCCAGTTTAACATATATGATCTTCTTTAGTGACAATCCAATATCATGGCTGTCCAAGTAATAACTTAGAATAACACGTTATTGAGTAACCAGCAATTATTGATTCATAGGCCTTGCTCTTGTTTAACTTCTTCTGATAGTGCGTTCTGTGTCTTTGTTGAGTGTTGACCCTATTTTGCCATTATAGGTTGTGTCTGTTGTCAAAATCCTCTCTCTGATATGTTCTAGTCATTGTTGACCTTCTCTTTTATGAGTTTATTTAATTTTGGGTGTGATCTTGATTATACACTTAGAAATTACCACAACTACCACCACTGCTCATCAGTTGCACATTGTTGGTTATTGGAAATTCTCAATTAAATGATACACCGAAAGTCATTTATAGTCTAAGGTACAGTAAAAAATAAAAATCATTGATTGTCAATAGGGACGTGTTAGTGTGTTACGCATCTACTACTACGTTTTCCTCATTAACGTGAATTTTTGGTGTTATCCTTCTTCAGAGACAATCCTTGATTCTATAGGTTATAGGATAATTTTAAGGAAAAATAATTATAATTAAAATTATGATTTTTATAATTGTAATCAATAATTTTGATATATCCTTATAATTATTCATTGCCCTCCTCCCTGTCGGTTATTTTCATATCATATTTTCACTCACTTTTTCTTATCTATTTCGTCTTTTTGTATCACATCCCACATACATATCTCATTTATCTCTTCTTTATTCCCATTTCCCATAAGGTGGAGGAGAAATTTGAATGTGTATGAATTATTTTCCATATAAAGTAAACTCTTCTTTGATGTAGCATATGCTTCAACAATAAATTGGCACTTTGGATGCTTCTTCTTGCGATGATGTAACATGATCCTTTGACTTACGTCTCCTTTATCAAGGAAAGGGACATGGGCATGGCATTCCATCAAGAATGCTTTTGTCAAGCGCATGAGAACTCCCACCATTGACAGTCTCAGGTATTTTTTGGACCGACGTCTTTTAGATAAAACACTTTTTGATATAATTTTCATGGTTTATATTATTATTAACTTAAATTTATGTTAATTTTTATATTTAAACTAGTTTCAACCCTATAAATGTTTTTATCAAATAAATTTCTGTGGCACTGAATTCACATCCATAGGCACCATAGAAAGTACTATCCAAATGAAAATCATGTGCGCAAAATCTTCAGAAACTCTTGCAAGTTGGATTTCTACCGATCACCTGAGAATTTAGGCAAGTTGCATTTCCGTGTCATCATCATAGGATTAAGTTTCATTCACACCTCCCAATAAGTGGAAATGAGGCATTGAAATCAGAAAGATAAAAAGTATTAAGAGTAAGAAAATAAGAGATGTGATCGATGATATAATTGAAAAAGAAAAGAGAAATAAAAAGGGGAGTGGAAACAAAGTTAGAGTGTGTAAATGAATTATAGGTCATCAACTCATCTTGTTTAGATATATTTTCTTTGTTCTGAAAGTGCTCGTACGGAAATTATCGCATGCTGGTAAGGAGGGATCCTTCCTCAACCACTTGTTAATTTCTACAATGAATCAGACATGATGAGTGTTTGGATTCTTGGTGGGGCACCAACTCCAGTTCACAGCTCCACTGTTAATTGGAAGCCACATCACGTATTGTAGTGATTCTAGTGGTGACAATCACGGATTTGTACACATCACATACGTGTGATTCTAGAAGGTCATTAAAACGTCCTACTATATAAAAGTTTAATGATACATTATTTAAAACCTGAACAATTTCACTTGTTATTTTGTTTGATCTCTCTCAACTTCTGATTGATAGTCAATATTAACATTCTTATATTAAATAGTGTAGACACTAGAGTGATATAAGAAGAGATAAACGATTGATGTGATATATAATGTGATTTGATAAGAGATATGGATAGAACATAAAATGAGGGTGCATGAAAGATGTCGTTATTGTTAGTAGTTCATGAATCGGAAGTCAAATTTAACTGTCTATACAAATATGAGTTTTAAACACTCAAAAGTAAAATAAGCTTGCATTCACTTCATTTTTCTCTTTGCCTTTATCTTTGCATCACATCATATTATAGTATGGGTTTTGAATTATTTACCCCTACAGTCTCACACTTTTTCTTCAATTTCATTTCTATCATCTTTCTCTTCATATCGCTCTATTATTTTTTATCACATCATCTATCATATCTTTCATTTTTATCATTTTTATTCACCTCACCGGGTGTAATTGTAAGTGGGGTGTTAGCTAAACTTTTTCCGATTTTGTATAACATTTTTCATTTCTTTCTTCTTCTCTCTTAGCATTTGGTTTGGGGTGTGTACATCCCATGGAGCGTTTACAAATATTTTCCATTGTAATTAACCTAAACCCACTTATTTCGACAACTTCTCTTTCTGTTTTCAAAAGAAATAAAGACAATAGTTTGATAATTTGTTTATCCCAATGATCTTTCTCCACTTCCTTTCTCTTCCTATCACTTATATACCTTTTCTTTATTTCATCACGTATTTGCCTTCCACATTTTTTTCCATACCTTTTCATTTTTTTTGTGTTTGCTGTGGTACCTTAATTTAAATGAGGGTACGGTACCTTAAATGATGTAAAACTTATTTATCTCCAAAAATTTTAACTTCTAAAAGCCTCTAGCACCATTCATGAGCATTTTAGTAGATTATCTCATTATCTTGTTGTTCGCCAGACACCAATTTCCATATTTCACCCTTATTGTGGTAGATAACTCTCTTGTTCTTATATCGCATACATTTCCACTTCCACCACTAGATTCTGACTTAAAAAGAGCTGCAACAACCAGCATGACGTCTAAGATTCCAACAAAAGTTAAAATGTCTAATTGTCTCTCTTTCTCTACCCTTCAATTTCACAATTTCACAATTTCATCTAGTCGGGGTACCGTACCCAAAAGAATTTCAGGGTACCACAGAATTTGCCCATTTTTTTCATCTTGTCTTTCCTTCCTATAGCTTTATCTTTCCTGCATTCTATATCACCTTATATTTACACTCACTTTTTCTTCAATTTCATTTCTACCTATTTTTATCCCTTTCTTCTTTCTGTATCACATCTCATATCATATTTCTCACGTTACTCTATTGTATTCTTACCTCTTTCAAGATGGTTGTGAAATTATGATGTGAATGAATTATTTTCAAGTGATGAGGAAAGAAAGCTAGTGTGTGGGAAAATAGTTGTCCCTTTATCCAATGTGATTTAGAGGGTTTAAATCTCTAGTCTGCTACCCTCATATATTCCATTACTCTTTCTTCAGATCAAGTTGTTCTTTCCTCGATCAACATAATCCTAAAGCATCCTCTATGGACACTGAAAATGGCCAGACTGCAGAAGCTCCTGCAAAGCCCCCCAAACACCCCTCAAGAGTCAAAACTCTTGAGCGCCTTAGCTTCTCCAAGCCCAAATCCCGAATCCTTGAATATAACTATTCACCTCGCAACAAAGTAGTAGCAGCATCTGAAGAAACTGACCTTCAACCTTCCCACAAGATCTCAATCCCTCCCGTGGATGATGACGATGACGACGATGATGGTGAGTGGGATGAAAAAGAAGAGCCGGAGGACGACGATGATGATGGTGAAGAGCAGTTTCCAAAGACACACCAAAAAAGGAAATTCAGGGTTAAGTGGAGACTTCTGGTGGAGTGGGTTTTGTTTCTGAACATATTGACATGCTTAGTGTGTTCTGTCACAATATTGTCCATAAAAAACATACACTTGTTCGGTTTGGAGATTTGGAAGTGGTGTTTGATGGCAATGGTTACTTTCAGTGGCCGTTTATTCTCAGGGTGGCTAGTCGGCCTCACCGTTTTCATCATCGAGCGAAACTTCATGCTAAGGGAGAAGGTCCTCTACTTCATCTACGGAATCAGAAGATCCATCAGGAACTGTTTATGGCTAGGACTCGTCTTGGTCTCTTACTGGAGCGTGGTGTTCGAAGATGTCCAGAAGAAAAACCACAAGTTCCTCAACAAGGTGTTTCAAGCACTGGTGGCGGTTTTAGTCGGCGCCACCATCTGGCTGGTGAAGATTGTGCTAGTGAAAATGCTAGCTGCTTCATTTCATGTGACAACTTACTTTGACAGAATGAAAGAGAGCGTTTTCCATCACTACATTCTCGACACTTTGTCAGGTCCACCTATGGAAGAAGCTGAGCAAATATTGCAGCAGCAGCACCACCACCTAGCGGGGTCAAAGTCGATGCCAGCGAGGTGGAAGATGAAGGATGCTAAGAACTATTATAACAAGTACTCTAAGAGGTTTGGGTCGAGGAAGATTGATATGGAGAAGCTGAGGGAGCTGAGCATGGAGAGCACAGCTTCTGCATGGAGTGTGAAGAGGCTTGTTCACTATGTAAGATCTTCTGGTTTGTCTACCATTTCAAGGACTGTGGATGATTTTGGTAGTGCTGAGTCTGAGATTAGCAGTGAGTGGGAAGCCAGGAATTGTGCTCAAAGGATTTTCAAGAACGTTGCCAAACCTGCTGCCAAGTAAGTACCATTTTTTTTAATCCATCTTTTACATCCAAATTTGAATTCAGTCCATCTAATTTTGGGTTTTAAACTTATTATTAATATCTCACTGGATTGTAATTAATAGAGAGGAACCTGTCACCATTGTCAGGTGCTTATTTTTGCTGTAAAATCAGATCTGATAGCTAGGTATTTTAATAAAAAAAAAATCTCATTGCCATGTGAAGTTGAATGGAATTTGATTTTTAGACATTTGTCTAGTATAGAAATTCAACAGACACATAAAATGAGTAAGGAAGAGAGCAGAGAGAGAAATAATATATGTGATATTATGATAGAGAGAAAAATGAGATATTTATTAGATGTACCTCTTATTGTATATCTTACTATCATTATAAATTGAGTTACAAGGATAAATTTTTATTAGGGAAATTGCAATCACCTTCCCTAGAGTTTGTTATTTTTCAAAATGTATTCACCTCCCCGGCCCCCTCCTTCATATATCATTTAGACTGTGTTATAATGATAAATCTAATATGAAGTCAATACAATAATGATAAACCTCAAGGAATGTTAGTGCAATGTTCCCAATAAAATGAGAGTGTTAGTGTCTTGCTAAATAATAAAGAAGAGTTCAATGCAATAGTTTGATAAATCTTAAGGAATATCATTGCAATTTACTCTTTTCTATTAAAAAAAAAACTAGCCATCAGCAACATAGTCAAATGGGAATTTTCTAAAACGTGAGTGATATGGCCCCTATGACAGAGACATCAAGAGTTATGGATTATTAATAATCGTAAAATTAGAAAAAAAATATCATAACAAAAAGATTATAGGGACTAAAATTAAAACTTATTAAAAAAATGAGCACTAAATTTTATTTAAGCCAATTGTTTATTTGTAATTTAGTTTTTAAATTTAGTCATCGTACAAAACTGAATTAATTGTTTTTTGGAAGAAGCATTATATTAAAATGGCACAAAAAATATAGATTAAGTTTATATGAATTTATAAATTGAAAAATTAAATAAATTAAAACTGTAGACATGTGTATCCTTTTTTTCACCAAGGTATATATTCAACCTGCAACGGACTTAAGAATAATCACTTCGAAACTTTAAGATCATGTTAAGTGAGTAGAGTCCAATAATTTCTTTTTCCATATCCACCACTAATGGATCGAACCCCAAACAAGACGCTAAAGAAGCCTTACTTTTTTTTTATCTTACCATATCAATTGTGAGAAACGTTATGGGTGTTTTTATCATTATTAACTTACTCAAATCTTGCTTAATTTTTTTTTTTTTTTTTGTCAATACTCCCTATTACTTCTTAGAGCATCTCTAATGCTAGGTTTTTAGTTTTTAGTTCTTAATATTATTCATGTGGGCTCGTAACTCTTGATAGATTTTGCTTCAACCATTAGTTTTTAGAGCATCTCCAATGCTAGTTCTTAGCACAATTCATGTGGGTCGTACTGCCACATGTGCTTAAGCAACGTTTTGCAGATTTTGCTTCAACCATGCATGAGTTCTTAATTTTTAGTTCTTAGCACTAATCCGGTCTCACAATACCATTCTATTAATATTTTTATTTCCATATAATTTTGATTTAAATTTAAATGCTTTTTTTTGATACATCGGAAAGATTAAATTTAAATGCTAATTCAATGCTTAAATTAAATGAATGAGAGAAAAAATTTAATTTTTTATACTAATAACTCAAAAAGAAAAACTTCTTATATAAGAACCTAGTTCTTATTTTTAAGAACTAAAAACTTCACGTCATCCCCTCAGTGGTTAAGAACTTAGTTCTTAACTCAAAAATAAGAACTAAGAACCTTGCATTAGAGATACTCTTAGTTCTCAGTTCTTAGCACTATTAATTCGATCCCACAATACCATTATATTAGTAATATTTTTTATTTTCATATAATTTGATTTAAATTTAAATTTTAATTCAAGAGATTAATTTCTATACACCGACGGTGTAAAAAGTTTTACACCATCATTTAATCACAACCTTCCATTTTCTATTTTAGATATTATTAAATTCAAAATTAATTGTGAGCTAACAAAATGGAGAGATGTGATTGAATGATGGTGTAAAGCTTATTTACACCGTCGGTGCATAGAAATTAATCTCTTAATTCAATACTTAAATTAAATTAGTTGATAAATGAGAGAAAAAAAATTAATTTTTTATGCTAAGAACTCAAAAAGTAAAACTTCTTAAAGCATCTCCAATGCTAGTTCTTAGTTCTTAGCACTATTCATGTGGGTCTATACTGCCACATGTGCTTAAGCAACTCTTTGAAAATTTTGCTCCAACCATGAGTTCTTAGTTCTTAGTGCCCGTTTGGTGGTCAGGACAGGATAGAATATGACAGGATAGTAATCATATCTTGTTGTTATCTGTTGTTTGTTGCGCCAGCAGGATAGGATAACACTATCCTTTCTCCTATCCTATCATGTCCATCATGTGCAAAAGTTATCATGAGTGGGGAGTTAGGATAGAACAAGATAGGATACCAGTTATATATTTTATTTTAGTATCCTTGCTCCAAATTAATTTATTTTATTATTATATAATTTATAATTTATAATAATATTAATTAATAAATATAAAAATATTAATTTAACTAAAATAAAAAATTAATAAAATTATTATTCATAAATAGTAAAATAGACTACTCACTTACAAATATTGATTTATTAATAGTAATAGACTAATTTAATATTTTCATCTCATATTATTTAAAAATTATTTATCTACTTATATAATAATTTAAATATAAATACTTTTGAAATATTAATATTTTTAATTTAGTTAATTTCTATTATTTATCACGTGTCACTGTTAAGTGAAAACTAATTGATTACAAATATTAATTTTTTTAATAGTAATAAACTAATTTTCTATTTTCATCTCCTATTATTTAAAATTATTTATCTACTTATATAGTAATTTATAATTTAAATATAAAATACTTTTAAAATAACAATATTCTTAATTTAGTTAACTTTTATTGTTAATTATCACATGTCACAACTAAAGTGAAAATCAATTGGTTAATTGCATAATTTTATTTAAAATATAAGCTATCTTCAAAACAATAAAATAGGCTAATTAATAAAATTCAAATTAATTTTATTTATTTTAAAATATAGACTCATTCATGAAAATGTATAAAAAAAATAAATTTAATAGAATGATCAATTTTTAAATGTATTTTTTATTCAAATATAAATTTGATACATTTTTCATTATCATATCATGTCTTTATCATGTGCACCCCAAACACAGGATAGGATAAGAGTCTATCATGCTCTTATCCTATCATGTTGTTATCATGTTCACATATCATATTCTATCTTGACCACCAAACAAGCCCTTGGTTCTTAGCATTATTCATCCGGTCTCACAATACTATTATATTAATATTTTTTAGTTCCAAATAGTTTACTTTGCAGTGCTATGGGCCGTGCGTGGTTTGATGTAAATATTACCTATATGAGGGGGTTGGTCTCATATCTTTTATCTTCATTATATAAAGTTGTGTTTTAAAAACATAATTTTATATTACACTTCAATGGTAATATGGACTATGAATTTAATGTAAATAAATAGTGATATTGAAAATGACTATGAATAAATCTTCCAATGAATTTTTTTCTTTATCTATAATTGCTAATGTCACTAACAACTAATTTTATACACTTTATTATTGGTTTTAGGACTTTAGAAAATAAAATTAACTTTAAATTTTTTTAGCTTTGGAACTCAACTCAAAATCTTAATTGTATCTCCTAAATGTCACATAGTTGCATAGCATGGGTTCAAAACTATAGTCAATAATATTAAGAATCACAAATGGAAAAAAATGTCAACAAAACTGTTGGAATCAAGTGTTGGAGTCAAGTTACACATCGGAGAAGTCAAGGTGAGAGGGAGAGTTTATAAGAGATGTGACCCATAAACCTAATGCCTTAAGGTTTTGGGTTAAGATGTGTACAAGACTTTCTTTTATAATTTGTATTGTTTGTGAGTTATTTTAAGTAAGAAAGTTGCAAGTGCAAAAATCCATATATTTATTGTCTTAATTAAGATGTGCATGTTAACCTCACCATTATGATCTAATTAAGGCCATTGATAAAGTCTCCTCTCAAATTAGTGGGTTAGGTCTAGTGTTATTTTTTATTTTGTGGTCCTTAATTCCTTATAATCCTCTCAAACCGAAGTGTAGGGGGTGTGAGGGTGAGCAAACAGGTTCAGGTAATTATGGCCAACTCCACTGACCTGGGCTGAAAAGTGTGTTGATAGAAATATTGTGAATAATTTGGGTTAAAATAAAAATAAAAAGTTACATTTGTTTTAGGTCTGGTAAAGTGACTGGTCTTTAGTTTATGCCACGAAAGTGACCACATATTGATAGTGCAACATCACTTTCCTATTCTTAGTATTATTTTCCTATTCTGTTTTCAGTCCATGGTCCCTACTAGCACCATCAACCTGTTTTCAATCCGAAGTCTGTTGAGTGCGCAACAGCCTCGTACACTCACTCACTCACCTACCTTTGGCAATGAACATTATTGCTGTTAGTTGTGCCTCCCCACTTAGATCAGATGTTTTCAATTGGTCCATTATCCATGTTGGTCCTACAAAACCAGTGCTCCACAATTCCAAGTTTATATTCTCTATAGTGGGACTGGTATTGCTTCAGGCTAGAGCTTTTTTTTTTGTCAAACTTCAGGCTAGAGCTGAAAGTAGCCCCATTAGTTATGGGCTCAAGCCAACTAATTCTCACACTTACAGTTACTGGTCTAATATTCAACTATACTAGTCTAATTAAAACCTGTTTGAGCTTGAATCCTTGGGAATGTTTGGTGCTTATTAGCTCACCCCACTTGGATTATCTTGTTTGAGGAGTTAAGGCCCTAATAGCCTTTTTGTAAGTTCCTTGTTTCACCAGGCTTCTATGAGTGAAATTCATTCCTTTGACCAAAAAAAGAAAGCTTGAATCCTTGATCCACAATCTGCTCCAACATGGCTGTCCAATCTTAGTTTCCGACTAAAGATTCACTTAATTTTAACAAAATAATATAGGTTTTGAATATTTTTTCCCTGCATTACTGGATTGGTTGCTTAGAATTATACTTTTTTTAACATGAGTACTAGCATGATAGAATCCAAGATGACTTAAAACTTAAGAGTGATATGATGATAGGAAAAGCGAGATAGAAAGAAATATGAAGTTTACCTGTCAAGTAAAATCACAGAGACACATATAATGGGATGATTCAAATATGGTATTTCATTATTTAATGAAGGTACATAGAAGAAGAGGATCTAATGAGATTTTTGAAGAGGGTTGAGATACACACCATATTCCCACTCTTTGAAGGTGCTCTTGAAACTGGGAAAATCAGCAGATCTTCATTCAGAAATTGGGTGGTAAGTACTTCCAGTTTGTGATGATCATCAAATTCTTTTGTGATAAGCTTCCAATTTTTAAGTACTTGTTCGTATTTTTTTTCCTTTTAACTTACCCGATAAACAGCTAGTCTAATGTAAAACTTCAGTAGATATGTTAGTTCAAACGTAAAAATGATTAATATTGATAACTAATTATCTGACTAGTTTGTAATCAGATTCGAGCTTATTATGAACGAAAAGCTCTTGCACAATCACTGAATGATACCAAAACAGCAGTGCAGCAGCTTCATAAACTAGCTAGCGCGGTTGTAAGTGTGATAATAATCATTGTGATCCTTCTACTGATGGGAATGGCTACCATGAAGATAATACTCTTCTGCATCACACAAACCGTTTTAATCGGGGTTGCCTTCCAAGGTACCTGCAAGACTGTTTTGGAGGCCATAATCTTTGTCTTTGTCATGCACCCTTTTGATATTGGAGACCGTTGCGTCATTGATGGTGTTCAGGTAACTTCAAAAGCCTTAGAGCTCGTTTGGATTCACACGAAAGAGCACTTATTAGAGCTTATTTAGTGTGTTCAAACGGGATGTTTACCTAGTCAAGTCTAAATCTTTATAGCATTATGCAAAAACCAAGTTACTTCATTTCCACATCCATTTGATTTGTACTTATATATTACAGATGATTGTGGAAGAGATGAATATCTTGACAACAGTGTTTCTTCGATATGACAATGAGAAAATATACTACCCTAACGCAGTTTTGCTCACTAAGCCAATAAGCAATTTCTATAGGAGTCCAGAGATGTGCGACTCAATTGATTTCACTATTGATGTGTCAACTCCCATGGAAACAATCATTGCCGTCAAGAAATCAATACAAATGTAAGGGCTCTTTATTCCTCTGTACTTTTGTGTCCTGAACAATTTTTTTATTTTACCTTTTGCTACCAACAATTTGTTTTTGAACATTGACATGAATGAAGCAAATATGCAAAAAAAATTGTTTGTTAATATTTGTGATGTGTGGTTGAGTTTAGGTACATCGAGAGCAAGCCAAAATATTGGAATCCTAAGCACAGTGTGCTAGCCAAACAAATAGACCATGTGGACAAGTTGAAGCTGTGTTTATGTGTGCAACACACCATCAACCATCAGAACTACGGCGAGCGAAGCGTTCGAATAACGGAGCTGGTCTTGGAATTGAAAAAGATATTTGAGATGCATGGTGTCAAGTACCATAATCTTCCTCAGGAGATCCACCTTACCAAGATGAACATGGAGCAGGGGAGAGTTCTATTTTAAATTCTCAAAGAGAATTACCACAATAATCACTAAGTCATAAACTTCAATTATCTTTCCTTTCAAACTTCCAACTCTCCTGTGCTTTGCATTAAGTTATGGATCATTGGCTTGTGTTGTTATGAATAAAATTAGTTCAGTCAGCATGTTATTTTCGGTCTCTTTTATGTTTGTGTCTACATAAAAAACTTGCACTCTAATGAAACATAAACTGGTATTATTGGTTTACTTGAATTTTCTTGGGTTGCACGCACTTCAAAAGCACAAGCATTATTTATAGATATACATGATGCCTTTGGATATCCTTATAATTCACTTAATTCAAGAATAGTTGATGCACCTACTGACATGTTGGGTTTAAGCTTCCTTCCTACGCGAAGAAAATACTCAAATGTTAAACTCGCTTTGCGTCTCACTTGTTTTAGTGGAGAATGGTCTGATTAGGGTTTTAAGAGAGGTATTTGTGTGAAGAGAGAACAGTCAGATTGAGAGAGAATAGAGAAAGTCATTCTTTCTCAAATATAGAGCAAATCGTAAAATTGCTATTGAAGATTCTTTCACCATTCAATTCGGCTGAAATTTGATAATAGATTTGAGACAACTGGTTCTTCCTAAGGGTGTTCACATTCCGGTTTGTTTCAGTTTTAAGGAGAAAACTCATCCAAACCGCTTGCTTCGGTTTTATAATTATATTACCCACTTGATTATGTTTTCTTTTCAAATGCGAACCAATCCAGTCCAATTTTATTCGATTTGGAGTGGATAGGATTTTAATTTTCAAAGAAAGAGTCAAAACAAATAATTAAATAGAAAATAAAACCATCTACCAAGAACCATTGCAAAAGTTTTATCATGTTTTTTTTTTGAAATGGAAATAATATTAAGAGAAAAGATCAGCTGGGCACAAGGGCCCTTACATCATCCAAAATCAACTGCATAGCGGCCTGGGGAACTTCATCGATCCAAACCGAATCACCAAAGTCCCCCGCTCGCTTAGCCAAGAAATCAGCAACCTTATTACCAGTTCTACGAACAAACGAGAGAGAACAAAAATCAAAAAACTGGACCAAATCCTTACAATCAGACAAAAGAGCAAACAAATAAGATGAACCCAAATTCTTCATACGCCAAGCATCATAGAGTAGCTTGAAGTCGGTTTCAAAGTTGACAGTCCTGAACCCGAGCTCCATTGACAGCACCATCACCCACCGGAACGCTGCTGCCTCGGCTAGAAGAGGAGAGAGCACATCGACCCCTGGCCTAGTTGCAGCTGCCATAACCTCTCCCGCTCCATTCCTTGCCACCATCCCGCAGCTAGCACCTCTGGTATCAGCCCAAGCTGCATCGAAATTGACCTTGATGGTATCCTCATTAGGCCCGGTCCACACAGCTCTAACAGCTCCATCACGCAGGGGAGCAGGCGCCACACCAGTCGTAGACGCAAGGCCAGCAGCACGAGACAAAATCACCTCGGTTGAAGCTTGCACCCCGTCATAAATTAACTTGTTTCTGGCCTCCCAAATGGTATAACAAAGTTGACAAAACACAGCAACAACAGACATCTCAGCTTCCGAGAACAAGGCAACCACGAACTCATGAAAATCAACCTCACTGTCCAATCGCAGACCCAGGGAAGAAGCAAACCACCACCTCCGCACCACCGGACAGAACAAAAGAGCATGGCCAATCGTTTCTTGAGCACTGCCACACCACGGACACATTGAAGGTGCGAAAAACACTAGAAAGGGGGGGGTTTGAATAGAGTTTTTGTATCTCGGGTAAACTTTTGGCCTTTTTCAAAACTCAAAGATAAAAACTAAGTGCTGAATGATAGGAAGTAAAGCACACGAGTATTTTATCCTGGTTCACTTGAGATAAAAGCTCAAGCTAATCCAGTCCACCTGTGAAGGTGATTTCTTCCTTCTTCTGATGAAGGCAATCCACTAAAATCAATGAGTGTTACAACTGCACTTTGCAACCTGCTAAGTGACTAACAGTACACTGATTTTCTCACTAGTATCCTCTTAAGAAGCTGATCTACCGATCCTCTTAAGACTAGCTAAATACTGAATCAGCCTTGATTCAGTCCTCTCAAGATCCGACCAACCTTGGTCTCTTGATGAACTTTACAATATGATGTAAAAGGTTTCGGGTTTACAATGAGTGCTTCTAACAAGCGAATAGTAAACTCAGATGTTTAAGAACAGTGAAGAAATAATGCTAAGAGAATGGTTCGTATATGTTGAATATTTTCAGCACGGTTTTCTTCTTCTCTTTCTTCTTCCTTCAGCCTTTATATACTCCAAGGCTTGTGATGTAGCCGTTGCTAGGGTTTTATCCGTTGGAGTGGCAATTCTGTAATATCAGACTGCTAGGCTGTACAAGGTAGGTGGCGGACAGACTGAGACTTGTACGACGTTGTACTGTGATAGCGACCTGTCCTTTCACCAGTTGACTTGAGATGAAGGAGCTTCAGATGAACGTTGATGAAGCTTCTGATCATCATCAGATAGAAGCTTGGATTCTTCTGACCTTGCAACTTCTGCTACTGAACGAGTTCCTCAGAACTTCTGATCGTCAGAGCTAGAATAGCTTGGGCCTTCAGAACCAACTTCTTGTAAATCTTCAGAACTTGAGTCTTCTGCTTCTGGACCGTTCCACTGGAACATCTGGTCTTCAGAACTTCTGACTTGAGTTCTTCAGATCTTCTTGAGAGCTTCCATCTTCAGAGCTTCTGAGGTATTTGCCACTGTTCAGAACGAACATGGTAGGTTAATGAGCTCTCTTTTTAGTAGCCCTTGGTTCTTCTTCTTCTGAACGAATAGGCTTGGGTCAGATTCAGAACCTGTTTGTCACAACTTAAAAAGACAAACGTTAGGGTACCACAATTGTTCATCATCACAAACCTTAATTGTAATCATCAAAACATAGAGATGCAACCACTGATCAAACCTTGATCTTACAATCTCCCCCTTTTTGATGATGACAAAACAAGTATTTTGATGAACAATTTTTACACAATAAACTGAATACACAGGAAAGGAAGGATCAGAGATTAAACTTATCCTTGTGTAACGGTTTGCAATGCTCTTTCTGAATCTGAGTTAACACCGGATTCTGAGCAAGGGTCTCCCCCTGACTCCCCCAGAATCTATGACTTGATGAATTTGTGAAGAATCTAGATTCAGAGTCTGGTTATGTGATCCGAATTTACGCTTGAATGGATGTATACTCATCAGAAGTGATGGTTCAGAACTTAGCGTATATCACATAATAACATAGAGTTGTCTAGATATAATTGGAATAAGACGTCA
The DNA here is from genome assembly GCF_012489685.1 of Lotus japonicus. Taxonomy (NCBI): domain Eukaryota; kingdom Viridiplantae; phylum Streptophyta; class Magnoliopsida; order Fabales; family Fabaceae; genus Lotus; species Lotus japonicus. The sequence continues at coordinate 23,430,816 of NC_080044.1, forward strand.
GAAGCAAGATTAGTTCAAAATGTATTCCTTATCTGAGACGCTTGACAATATCTATGTGCTATAAGTATTGATACTTGTTCTCCTCTACTGGTTTTAGGTAATATAAAAATTTTTCAAAAACCAATTTACGTACTCCCCCTTTTTGTCATAATCAAAAAGAGTGAAAAACGCAAACAACAATAACAATAACAGAGAAGTGATGCAAATAAGATAGGTTATTATTATTGAATGGAGAAGAAGTACAAGGGATCGAGAGGAAGGAAGAAGACTAAGCCTAGACAAACAGGAAAGCTCGAGAATTCTTCATGGAGAGAAGTTGAAGGTGGAGAGGACGAATGTCCTTATCAATTGAGGCTAACGGAGTAGCCAGGTCCTCCTTGAGGGCAACATTCTCCTGGACAGCCTCTTGATCCGCTTCATGGTGATCTTCCTCGTATTCCAGAAGCATGCAAATGCCCTGGAGCTGAGCTTCGATGTCCTCCTGGCGATTGGTCAGGCAGAGAAGATCATTCAGAACTTCTTGAAGGTTCTGAAGACAGTGAGTCTGATGAGAAGTGAGCCAATAGGTCAGAAGATGCTCAATCTTCTCAAGAGCTTGAGAGATCTGAGAGGAAGAGAGATTAACACTCCATGGAAAGACTTGGTCAAATACCAAAGTCTTGAGTTCAGAAATTAAGTCGACAGAAGTCATTCTTGAACAAGAAGGAATGAAACAGAGAGATGAGGAAGTGAATTGCGTTGTGATGGAGAAGAAGGATTGCGGAGATTTTAAGGAGAAAAGGTAACAGAAAATCATGCATAAAACTTATCAAATCATAAAGACATGTGAGTTACTAAATGGACGGTGCATTGAATCAGATAAGAATAATTAGGCATAGTCAGCATAAAATAAATGCAGTCATAACAATTAAATGTATGCATGATAGAGATGAGGGATTCAAGGCTTGGAGGTGGAAGGAAGATTGTCCATAAGATACTTCATGATGGCTTCCATTTTGCTTGAGGACTCTGCAATCTGCTTGCTTTGCTCAGTCTGAACTTGTCCTTGTTTCTCAACCATCTGAAACAATCTCTGCTGATCATTCTGAATTCTGTCAATTCGAGCAGCAAGAACTTCAACTTCTGGAGCTGGATGAGTTGAGGAAGACTCTGAGGGAGGAAGGAGGTGGCCAGGGTCAGAACAGGTTGAGGAGTTCTGGCAGCATTGGAGCTCGAAGCATTTGATTCTTCCATGTGCTCAGAAGGAATGGAATCAATCTCATGACCCTTCTCGACGCCTGAGTGATCTGATTCATCCATATGCTCAGCTTCAGAGATAGTGTCTGGCCATTGCCTTGAGGTGACAGTCTTCTCAGGTGAAGTGAAACTCAGATCCTGTGAGTTGACTGCTGAGTAGTTAGACAAGGATACATAGGAGGTCTCAGCAGCGTCTGGAATCCGATCTTCAAAATTGGAAGCAATTTGTTGAAGGGGCTTCACATTGAAAGGCGGCTCAAGGATCTGGACATCATCATCTTCCTTCTCTTTCTCAGCAGGGATCTCACCAGTTTGGGTTATGAGAAAGGTGTGTGGAGTGGATGCAGGCTTGGGAGAGAATTGTTGAACTAAGGTTTTTAGAGTTGTCTCACTTTGAATAATGCCTTGAATGAAGGAATTGAAAGGAGGTATTGGTTCAGTTGAAATGGATGTGGTTGAAGTGTAAATTGGAGGGGAAGGGATGGTTGTGGTAGCTGTTTGGATGGATGAAGTAGGAGCTTGAGGTGCAGCTTGTGTTTGAGGTTGTGTTTCAGGTTGAGTGGGTGCTGTTTGGGTTAAGGTAGGCATGGAAGTAGATATAGGCAGGGGTTGTTCAGGTATAACTACTAAAGCAGAATCGGAATTAATGCTTTCAGTAATTACCTTACTGGGGCTTCTGATGGGTGAGGTTCTGGTGAGACTTGCAGCCCTTGCTGGATCAGAAGTGCGTTTAGATCTTCTTTCTCTCTGTACTTCTGAAGTTGGTTCAGATGCTTGTTCTGCAACTGTCTTTTTCTGTTGAAGGGGACCTTTCAGGGGCAGCTTTCTTCTTCTTACCAAGTGGACCTCATCAGAATCTGTGGATTCTTCAGCATCTGAAGAGTCTCTTATACCCTGAATCACATTCTGGATGATCTCATGGTCATCCTGCTCATCTTCCTCTTCCTCAAGAATAATTTTGCGTCTCTTAGCCAGAGGCCTGTCTTCATCTTCAGTCTCCTCACTTAAGGAATCTTCCCATGTGTCTTCTGAGCTTTCAGAATCAGACATTTGTTGTTGTTGAGTTGAGGTTCTCTTCAGAGACCTTTCAGAAGATGGTTCCCTGATGATCACATTCTTGGAAGCAGCCTTCTTCTTTGCAGGTTCCTCTATCAGAATTCCTTTGCCCTTAGGATCTGAGGGCTTGCTGCTTGTTGCTCTCCTGGATTTCCTGGTAGCCAGATTAGGAGGACTTTCAGGAAGAGTGTTAACAAATTCTGTAAGGGTGATAGGATCTCCTTGTCTTCTGAGCATCCTTACATATTCCAGAATGCATGCTGGATTGTCCTTCTTGGACCAAATGGGGAAGTCATCAATGGGGTAATTCCTCCGACGAACTTTGAAGTGTCTTCTTTGGGAGTAACTTTGATCTTCTCAATGATCTGCATTTTCTTCAACTTTGTGCCATTGAGGGTATCACCAACTGTCGTGGCCAGATCTTCGTGAAGTTCAAGATCTGATAGAGTCTTAACAAGCTTGTTTTGGACGAAGATGTCTGACAGTAGCCTTCCATACGGAATGTAGGAGATGAATCTCTTGTTCTCACAACCAGTTGTGGTCCTTGATTTCTCAACACACTCCTTCAGATAATTGAAAAGAAGGAATGGCAGACATATAAGCTCACCAGTTGAAATGTAGTACATGATTACCTTCTGAGTTGCATTCAGGTAATCAGTTCCTCCAGTTCTAGGGTGAATGCAGTGCATGAAGATCTTTTGCCAAATCTTCATCTCAGACTTCAAGTCCTTAAAGCTGTACTTGGTTTTCTCGTAAGACCAGTTATCATAGAGCGCCTTGTTGACAACGGTCCTCATTCCAGCAACATTTGCTTCAACATTCTTGATCCTTTTTCCCTCCTGGAACTTCATACCCAGCAGCTTTGCAATCGATTCTTCAGAGATCACAATTTTCTTGCCCAGTACATGGGAGACGACGTAGTAGTCATTGCAAACTGCATTCTTCCAGAACTCGACAACCAATTTGTGATAGATTGGACCAACGAGCCTGTTGAAATACCCAGACCATCCTTGCAACTCGACTTGGTTCCTGATATCAAACCCATGTTGAGCAAGATTATCAAAATCAACTCTCGCTTCGCAGCACACATTCAGTTCTTCCACTTTCTTTGCACAGGTGACTACATTTGGTGCATTCAGAATCTTCTGAGCTTCCTCGAATCTTTGCTTCTCCTGATCTTTGGCAGTTTATGTGGTAGAAGCAGACACATTCGCCTTAGGTTTCCTCGATTTGCCCATGATTTTCAGAGGATGAGGTTTTAGGGTTCAAAGAGAAAGGGGAAATGTTGGAGGGAGAAGTATGAATGAATGCAATGCACACGGGTAGTTTCAAAACCGCAAGTGTAAGTGAGTGGGAGATCGTGTGTGACAGCTCATATAGTGGGTTTAATGGTAACCGTTGACAGTTTTTCTAAGAAATTAAAGGCAAAATCAACGGTTATAAAGTATATAGTCTAAAAATAGCATAGTAGAGGAGAGTAGACATCATCATTATAGCAGATATACCACGCGACACAAGGAACTATGTCACAAATGAAGTGACACGTGTATTGTTGTCTACCACAGAAGTTTAACCAGTGGGTTAAGTGCTTCTGATCGAGTAACTTCTGAAAGAGGTAACATCTGATGACTTCAGAGGTACCATGGTCAGAAGTTCTGAAGAAAACCTTACTCTGGACAAAAATCCATGTTCAGGTTTTCAAGAATAAATAAAAACCTATCTTCTGCTAAGGGCTTAGTGAAAATATCTGCCCACTGATGGTTAGTATCAACATACTCTAGTGATAGAGTGCCCTTCTGAACATGATCACGAATATAATGATATTTTACCTCTATATGCTTTGCTCTTGAGTGTAGAATGGGGTTCTTGCTGAGTGAGATAGCAGCTGTGTTGTCGCAATAAATAGGAATCTTCTTCAGAGACAACCCATAATCTTCTAGATGATTCTTCATCCATATGGTTTGTGTACAGCATGTGGCAGCTGAGACATATTCTGCTTCAGCAGTTGATAGAGCAATTGTGTTCTGTCTTTTGCTTGACCACGTGACAAGATTAGATCCAAGGAAATGGCAGCTTCCAGAAGTGCTTTTCCTTTCCACTCTATCTCCAGCAAAGTCAGCATCACAAAAACCTGAAAGTGTATACTCTGATGTTTTTCTATACATCAAGCCAAGGTTAGTGGTTCCTTTCAGATATTTGAGGATCCTCTTAACAGCAGTTAAGTGAGTCTCTCTAGGATCTGATTGGAATCTAGCACAGAGATGCACACTAAACAATATATCAGGTCTAGATGCAGTTAAGTAAAGAAGAGAGCATATCATTCCACGATAGAGCTTCTGACAAACCTTAGAGGAAACTTCCTCTTTCTCAAGAATGCATGTTGGATGCATTGGAGTCTTTGAGATGTTGCAGTCACTCATGTTGAACTTCTTCAGAAGTTCCAGGGTGTATTTCTTCTGATGGATATAGGTGACTCCTGGTCTTTGATCTATTTGAATTCCCAGGAAGTATTTAAGTTCTCCCATCATGCTCATTTCAAATTCAGCCTGCATTAACTTAGAAAATTCCTTGCACAAGGAGGGATTAGCAGAACCAAAAATGATATCATCAACATAAATCTGAACTATAAGAATGTCATTCTTATAGGTTCTGCAGAAGAGAGTATTGTCACCTTTACCCCTTACAAACTCATTCTGTAGAAGAAAGGAGCTGAGCCTTTCGTACCACGCTCTGGGAGCTTGTTTCAATCCATAAAGTGACTTCTTAAGCTTGTAGACATGCTCTGGGTGTTTGTCATCTTCAAATCCAGGAGGTTGCTTGACATACACTTCTTCTGAAATGTAGCCATTGAGGAAGGCACTCTTGACGTCCATCTGGTGAAGAATGATGTTGTGATTTACTGAGAAGGAAATCAGTAGCCTTATAGCTTCAAGCCTTGCTACTGGAGCAAAGGTCTCAGTGTAATCAATTCCCTCTTGTTGACTGTAGCCTTGAGCCACCAGTCTTGCCTTGTTTCTTGTTACTTCTCCTCTTTCATTTAGCTTGTTTCTGAACATCCACTTGGTTCCTATGACATGGAAACCTTTAGGTTTAGGCATTAAGGTCCATACATCGTTCTTGGTGAACTGATCTAGCTCTTCTTGCATTGCTTGAATCCAGCCTTTGTCTTCAAGAGCTTCATCAACTGATTTTGGCTCAATGAGAGATACAAATCCCTTCAGACTCAGAAGAGTCTCTTCTGAAGGTTTGAGCATAGACCTGGTTCTGACGGGAGCATCTTTGTTGCCAATGATCAGTTCTTCTGGATGAGAAGCAACTATTCTTTTCTTCTTCTGAAGTTGATCAGAAGTTGTTGGAACATCTTCAGATGCTTCTGCCTCTGAAGCAACATCCTCTGGGCTTTTCATTTGTTGATTTGCTTCTGAACAATCAATGCTTAATTCTGCAAATCTTTCAAACAGCTTTGACTTTTCTGAGCCAAGCTTATCATCAAATCTAATTTGAATAGATTCCTCAACAGTTTGATGAATAATATTATAAATTCTAAAACCTTTAGATCTTTCAGAATAACCAAGAAAATAACATTTTAAAGCTTTAGAATCGAATTTACCCAAATGCTCCTTGGTGTTGAGCATGTAGCAGCAGGTTCCAAAAGGATGGAAGTAAGAAATATCCGGTTGCCTTCCTTTGCATAGTTCATAAGGAGTTTTCTCCAGAATTGGTCTAATGGATATTCTGTTCTGGATGTAGCATGCAGTGTTGATTGCTTCTGCCCAGAAGTGCTTGGCCATACTTGATTCTTGCATCATGGTGCGAGCCATCTCCTGAAGAGTTATATTCTTTCTTTCAACTACTCCATTTTGTTGAGGAGTGCGAGGACAAGAGAAGTTGTGAGAGATTCCTTGAGAATTGAATAAATCTTCAAAAGCTTTGTTCTCAAATTCTCCACCATGGTCACTTCTGACAGTGATCACGGAAGATTGAAACTCCTTCTGAACTTGGGTAATGAAGTTGGTAAACACAGTATGTGTTTCATCTTTGTGCCTTAGGAACTTTACCCATGTCCACCTGCTATAATCATCTACAATGACTAACCCATACTTCTTTCCTCCAATGGATTCAGTTTTCACTGGTCCAAAGAGATCAATGTGAAGTAGCTCAAGGGGCCTTGTTGTAGATACTACATTCTTTGCTTTAAAAGGCTTCTTGGTGAATTTTCCCTTCTGACAAGCTTCACACAGAGCCTCTGATGAGTACTTCAGATGAGGCAATCCTCTGACGAGATTTAGGTTGCTAAGTTGAGAGATTTTTCTGAGACTTGCATGTCCTAGACATCTGTGCCAGATCCATTGCTCTTCATTAACTGACATGAGACACTTGACCTTCTGAGATAGCAGTTCAGAGGATCTGATTTTGTAAATATCATTTTTCCTCTTCCCAGAGAACAAAACAGATCCATCTGTTTGACTAACAGCTTTGCATCCAGTTTGATTGAAGATCACATCGTAACCTTTGTCAGCAATTTGGCTTATGGAGAGCAAGTTGTGAAATAATCCTTCCACCAGAAGTACATCATTGATAACTGGAGTTTTTCCATCTCCTATGGAACCTTTTCCAATAATTTTTCCCTTCTGGTTTCCTCCAAAGCCAACGTCTCCTCCTGACTTAAGCGGTGTCAGTTCTTGGAATATAGACCTTGTGCCTGTCATGTGTCGCGAGCATCCACTGTCCAGGTACCATGACAGGTGTCTTAACTGAGCTGCATAAGATGTCTGCAACAGGAATAATTTTTGTTTTAGGTACCCATATCTTGGGTCCTTTCTTGTTAGTTTTCCCAGAAGTTCTTGGAACTTTGGGTGCAACAGGAGGATAATGCATAGGAACCTGAGTATAGTATCTAGACATGTCAAGTTTGAACTTTCCCTTTGGTTTCACCATCTTTGGTTTAACCTTCTCTGGAATGACCGTGCCAGCGGGAACGAAATGCTTATGCAATGGTTCGCGTTTGGGCTCAGATGACTTATCTTCCATGGATTGAAAGTAGCCAAGGCCATTGTTCCCATTTCTGCTCATGCCATAGATCATTGAAGCCATTAGACTTCTGTCTATGCCCTTTGCAAGGAACTTTTGAAACGCTTTCTCATATTTTGTCTCATACTTAACATCAGATGATGCAAGTTGATCTTCTAGCACATCATTTTTAGCACGAAGAACAGCATTGTCATTAACAAGAATATAGTTTTCATCCATGAGTTCAGAGACTGACTTCTCATGAACTTCTATAGAACTGGTTTTAGCAGCATATTTCTTTTTGAGTTCTTTATGCTTATTTAGCAGAATATCATGTTTCTTCATTATTTCAGATAAGGCAGTTCTTAGCTCAGATAGAGAAAAGTTAGAGAATACCTCATCATCATCCTCAGAGTCTGAATCATCTTCTGAAGCTCCAGCACCTTTGCTAGTGGTAGCCATTAGAGCCTCCACAGCTTCATCTTCTTCTGACTCAGCTTCATCAAAATCAGTTGCATCAAAGGTTATGAGAGCTTTCTTCTTTAAGACTTTTCTTGGTCTCTTATCCTTCTTGAGCTTGGGACAGTCACTCTTATAGTGCCCAGATTCCTTGCACTCGAAGCAAGTGACTTCCTTTCCAGATGACTTCTTCTGACCAGATGAAGACCAGATGAAGATTCATATCTTCCTGAACTTTTCTTTGGTCCTTTGCCCTTGATATTTCTGTTCTTCCAGAGTTTGCTTAACCTCTTTGTGAAAAGAGACAGCTCTTCATCATCAGACGCATCTGATAGCTCTTCAGATGAATTTTCCTCTTCTGCCTGATAGGCTTTTGCTTTGTCAGACTTTGACTTAAGAGCAATGGACTTGTCTTTCTTCTGAGGCTTGTCTCCTTTGAGTTCAATCTCATGGCTTCTGAGATGACTCACGAGCTCTTCTAACTTCAGAGAGTTCAAATTTCTGGAGAGTTTCAGTGCAGTGACAAAAGCTCTCCACTCCTTAGGCAAACTTCTGATAATCTTCTTGACATGATCACTAGTAGAGTAGCCCTTGTTTAGCACTCTGATTCCAGCAATCGGAGTTTGAAATCTTGAGAGCAAGAGCCTTGGTTTCCTTGACCTCTTCATTTCCTTCATGCGTCATGACCAAGGAGTCAAAGATGGATTTAGCAGTTTCTTTGTCAGAGATCTTCTCATACTCAATATATGATATTGAGCTGAATAGCATGGACTTCGCCTTGTGATGATCCTTGTAACGCTTCTTCTGAGCGTCAGTCATTTCAGAACGAGGGATCTTCACACCTGAAGCATCTACTGGATCAGTATAGCCTTCAATGACCATATCCCAGAGATCTGGGTCAGTACCATGGAAATAACATTCTATTCTATCTTTCCAGTACTCAAACTTTTCACCATCAAAGATTGGTGCTCTGAGTTGATTGTTGTTGTTGTTGTTGTCAGCGGAAGTATTGGCTTGGGCCATTGTTTGTTTTTCACACAAGGTTCTGGATCACTGAACACTGTTAGGTGTTAAAATCAGAACCGGAGCTCTGATACCAATTGAAGGTGCGAAAAACACTAGAAAGGGGGGGGTTTGAATAGAGTTTTTGTATCTCGGGTAAACTTTTGGCCTTTTTCAAAACTCAAAGATAAAAACTAAGTGCTGAATGATAGGAAGTAAAGCACACGAGTATTTTATCCTGGTTCACTTGAGATAAAAGCTCAAGCTAATCCAGTCCACCTGTGAAGGTGATTTCTTCCTTCTTCTGATGAAGGCAATCCACTAAAATCAATGAGTGTTACAACTGCACTTTGCCACCTGCTAAGTGACTAACAGTACACTGATTTTCTCACTAGTATCCTCTTAAGAAGCTGATCTACCGATCCTCTTAAGACTAGCTAAATACTGAATCAGCCTTGATTCAGTCCTCTCAAGATCCGACCAACCTTGGTCTCTTGATGAACTTTACAATATGATGTAAAAGGTTTCGGGTTTACAATGAGTGCTTCTAACAAGCGAATAGTAAACTCAGATGTTTAAGAACAGTGAAGAAATAATGCTAAGAGAATGGTTCGTATATGTTGAATATTTTCAGCACGGTTTTCTTCTTCTCTTTCTTCTTCCTTCAGCCTTTATATACTCCAAGGCTTGTGATGTAGCCGTTGCTAGGGTTTTATCCGTTGGAGTGGCAATTCTGTAATATCAGACTGCTAGGCTGTACAAGGTAGGTGGCGGACAGACTGAGACTTGTACGACGTTGTACTGTGATAGCGACCTGTCCTTTCACCAGTTGACTTGAGATGAAGGAGCTTCAGATGAACGTTGATGAAGCTTCTGATCATCGTCAGATAGAAGCTTGGATTCTTCTGACCTTGCAACTTCTGCTACTGAACGAGTTCCTCAGAACTTCTGATCGTCAGAGCTAGAATAGCTTGGGCCTTCAGAACCAACTTCTTGTAAATCTTCAGAACTTGAGTCTTCTGCTTCTGGTCCGTTCCACTGGAACATCTGGTCTTCAGAACTTCTGACTTGAGTTCTTCAGATCTTCTTGAGAGCTTCCATCTTCAGAGCTTCTGAGGTATTTGCCACTGTTCAGAACGAACATGGTAGGTTAATGAGCTCTCTTTTTAGTAGCCCTTGGTTCTTCTTCTTCTGAACGAATAGGCTTGGGTCAGATTCAGAACCTGTTTGTCACAACTTAAAAAGACAAACGTTAGGGTACCACAATTGTTCATCATCACAAACCTTAATTGTAATCATCAAAACATAGAGATGCAACCACTGATCAAACCTTGATCTTACACACATATCATCCACGTCCATTCCCCGCCGGCGCAACTCTGAACGAACAGGGAGAATCTTGAGACACCCTCTCCAAATGAGCTCACGACATCTAGGAATAGTTGGAGCCTTCCATAACACTTTCCAAACTTTGGGAGGGACATTGTGTGAAAAAGAGGACGAAGCTGCCGCTACAATAGCCTTCGACCTCGCCACGGCATAACCAGATTTTGTAGTGTACTCGCCATTAACAGTGTGAGGCCAAAACCGAATATCACACCCACCAACTAGAGGAAGAGGGATCTTCACAATGCTAGCCGCTGTTGGTGGCCAATATAAAAAGTTCACCAACTCATTATTCCACTGCTGGCTTCCTGGGAGAAGGAGATCAGACACGCGCACCACCCCACATTCAGCTGCCACATCCTCACGGTAAATAGATAGACATCCGCTTGGGAGCCACCTCTCATCAGCTATCATGATACTCTGCCCATTGCCAACTCGCCACATGGTTTCCTCTTCAAACAGCCATTTCGACTGCCACAAACTACTCCAAGCATAACTTGGCCTCCAACTCTTCTTTGCAGCCCACAACGAACCCTTTGGGAAGTAGACAGCTTTGTAAACTTTTGTAAGGAGCAACTCTGGGTTCCTGTACATCCTCCACCAATTCTTACCAACAAGAGCCACATTAAAAGCCTTAAAATCTCGGAAGCCAAGGCCCCCATCCATTTTAGACCTGCACAAAGAGTCCCACCTCACCCAATGAAGACCACGCTTCTCAGCGCTTCCGCTCCAGAAGAACTTGCTGATCATACTTTCAATCTCCCGACATAAACCATCCGGCATAATGAAACAAGACATAACATATGAGGGGATCGCCTGCACCACAGACTTGATGAGAACTTCCCTCCCTGCACGAGATAAGGACCGCTCCTTCCAACCTTTAAGCTTCTTCCAGACACGTTCCTTAACAAATTGGAAAATTCTAGTCTTTGACTTCCCAATGATTGTGGGGAGACCAAGATATTTCTCATAGCTTTCCACAGCCTTTACATTCAACAACTGTTTCAGTTCATTAAATCTATTGCCATCCACATTTCGGCTACATGAAAGCATGGATTTCTCCAAATTGACAACTTGTCCAGACACCTGCTCATAGGAGAGAAGGATATTTTTGATACACTCAGCTTCCCTAGGCTCGGCCTTAGCAAAAATGATACTGTCATCTGCAAACAAAAGATGTGAGATAACAGGTGCAGAACGCGCAATTTTTATGCCACTAAGAGATGAAGACATAATCTCTTTTTCAATTAAAGCAGAAAGAGCTTCACCACATAAAATAAATAAATAGGGGGAGAGTGGGTCGCCCTGTCTCAATCCCCTACCCGGATCAAAAGGTACCTGCGGGTTTCCATTCAACATAATTTGAAAATTAACAGTAGACACGCACCCCATGATAAGGTGGATCCATGACTGAGGAAATCCCATCTTATCTAAAATACTTTCCAAAAACGGCCATTCAATTCTATCGTAAGCTTTGGACATATCAAGCTTGAGAGCCATCGCGCCATTACGGCCACAAATCTTGCTTTTCATATAATGAAAGCATTCAAACGCTATGAGTGCATTATCCGTGATCAAACGACCAGGAACAAAAGCGCTCTGAGCCCCACTGATAATATCAGGTAAAATCAACTTGAGCCTATTAGCTATTGTTTTAGTAATAATTTTAAACAAAACGTTACACAGGCTAATAGGCCTAAACTGAGTAGCATGTACAGGTTGTTTAATCTTAGGTATTAAAACCATAAGAGTTTGATTTATAATACCTGGGGATGCTTGTCCATGCAAAATTTGCAAACAGAAGTCTACCACATCATCGCCAATAATATTCCAAAACTTCTGGTAGAAAAGCGCCGGCAAACCGTCTGGCCCAGGGGCCTTCGTTGGATGCATCTGAAACAACGCTTCCTCCACATCCTCCCTAGAGAAAGGATCCATTAACATCGTCAGATGACCTGAGGTGAGCCTATTTGCCACCAAATCCGTAACCCTCCCTACGTTATTTGGGTTGATGGAAGTAAACAGGTCCGCAAAGTAAGAATTCAACACCCGAGCAATATCCACGTCCTCCACCCAACTCGTTCCCGCATCATCAACCAGTTTTTCAATCATATTTCTCTTCCTCCGTTGGGTTGCCTTCTGGTGAAAGAACCTGGTGTTCTTATCCCCATGTTGGAGCCAGATTGCTCTCGACCGCTGGCGCCAAAGAATCTCTTCTTGTCTCAAGAGGTCATCCAAACTCTCCTCAGCCTGTTTCGTCTGATCAAGCACCAATTCAGATTGAACCTCCCGCTGTAAACGTTGTAGGAGCACCTGTGCCTCAGAAATTTTTTTCTGTAAATCTCCATATTTTCCTCTCCCCCACCTATCAAGAGCCACCCCTACTCCCTCAATTTTTCCCACAATATTTTCCCCTGATCTCTGCCAACCTGCGGCCACAATGGAAGCACAATCCTCCATGTTTTGAATCCAAAGCTCTTCGAACCTGAACCTGTGTTCTCTTCTAGTTTCATGTCTTTTCTGAACGTTACACTCCACCCTGATTGGATTATGGTCTGATTTAAAGCGCCGAAGATGAGCTACATGAGTCACCGGCCACAACACCTGCCAAGCATCATTCACCAGAGCATAATCTAATCTCTCTTTTATGGTATGAAGGGCTCCTCGCTTATTCGACCAGGTGAAGCGATAACCAGAGAAGCCAACCTCATGCAGCCCACAATCAAGGCAAGTTTGGGTTACTTCCTGCATGTGAATAAGGTTCACAGGATCCCCTCCCAGTTTGTCAGAGGGACTAAGCAAGTCATTGAAATCACCCACACACAACCACGGGACTCCGTCCCTTGGTTTTAACCGCGCTATTAAAGCCCAAGTGTCCCTTTTCCTTCCCTCCTCGGGGAAACCATACACCGCCAGAACCTGCATACGATCCTGCGAAGTGAAAGAATTAATCCAGAACAAAATATGATTTAACGAAAAATTAATTACCTCAACATCAATATCCTCATTCCAAACCAAACACAGACCCCCCGCTCTGGACCGCCCCTGCCCCATACAATCCACCGGGAACAGGTTTGGTAGGATCAGAGAACGACGTCTAGCGAACAACTCCTGAGATTTTTTACGTGTTTCCGAGAGAAACACCACGTCGGGAACTTCTGAACGGATTAGCCGCTGCGCGGCTAGAACTGCCCCCGGGTTCCCAAGCCCTCGGCAGTTCCAAGCTACAATCCTCATTGAGGTGGGCGGAGCTGCGCCGCATGCTCCGCCAATCCCAATCCATCATTCTGATTTTGCTTCTTAAGAGGTGGTGAAATACCCGTAGGACTTAGAACAGGTGTAGAAGAAGCTGTACCAGCACCTGTTCTCTTCCTTGATCCAATTATTTTTTCCTGTGGGTCATAGCCATCCCCTGTACGTTGGTTTCCAACCTGCACCCCAGTGTTGGTATTTTGCACCTCAAAAGAAAAGGAATAGTCTTCATTTGGAGCCCGAGTGCTGCCTCTACCATCAAACACGTGGTGCACCCCTTCCTCATTTTGCTCGTCCTCATCATAAAGTAAATCATCATCATCAAACTCATCATCATCCATTCCCTCCACTGTTCCAGCAACTTGTTTTCCTTTCCCACTCAAACTAGGCGTCCCAAATTTATCCTTCAAAGGACCAGGCGCTGTTTCATTTGAAAGGGCATTTATAATCGATTGGTATTGCCCTTCTTGCACCCTGGCATTGGCCTCGTCCTTAGACAATTCATCCTTGGCAAGTTCAGTATCCTCCATGCCCTTACTCTTGCCACCAACATCGTTCTCTTCCATGCCCCTACTGGATGAGCCACCATGAGATTTGGAACCCCAGAACTCAGCGTTATTGTTCTTTGACGGTCCTGTGAAGTCACGCCTATATCGACCACCATCCCCATACTCGTCATCTGCTCGAAGCCATGCGCCATAAAGCATGGCCCCATTAGCATGCTCACCCATAACCGCACAATCCCGGACTACGTGATCCATCATCCCACACTTGTAGCAGTAGTTAAACTATTTCTCATATCTGAACCGGACCTGGAAGGAGGCACCATCCTCAGCCTTCATCGCTTGTCCCTGTCTCAATGGTTTTGTGACATCGACCCAGACACGGATACACAGATATTCCCTGAAGCGATGAATTTCTGCCCTATCCCACGTTATGAGACCAGCAAAGGTACTGCCCAACGAACGTACCACAGCTGCAGTTTTCAAGCTAACTCGCAAGTTGTAAACTCGAACCCAGAATGGTACCCTCACCAAAGGCACCTGAGATGGAATGGAGTTCACATCAAATTTTGCCATGACGACCAAAAATCTATTCACGTACCACGGCCCTCCTTGCACAGCAAAGTTGCGTTCCCTTGTGTTGACGAATCTGAAAAGAAAGAGGTTGGTAGACACCTCCCGTATTTCCACGAAGTTTTGAGATCCCCATAGACGTCCCAGCACACTTCGGAAGACGCGTGTGATGAGGGCTGGTTCAGAAATCAGCCTTCCCACCGCCCAAACGTCCGCCGCTAGCATCGGATCCACCGCCACCGGTCCAACGTTGAGGACCTCCGCCTCAGAGCCAGACAACACCCATTGGTCCTTGTTATTTCCTGCCATCACCGCTACCAGCTTGGAAGAAAAACGCGATGGAAGAGCGTCCAAGAAAGCTACACCGCCCAAAAGATTGAAAGAGAAAAAAACCACTTCCTGTTGTAACCACGTTGCTATTACAGCCCAAGAGATTGTCAGACAAACATGCGCGTTGCTACAGACAATCAAGTCAACCGGCGGCTAGACCTAGAAGTTTGAAAAAATCCCAAACCCTAGGGGAGTCTCTCTCTCTACTTTCTCTCTCCTCATTTTCAATTGTCTTTTTATCTCATGTTTAAAATTTTATCACGTTACAAAGGCAACATATGTCCTTCATGGTTAGCTCAAGCGGTAAGAACTAGAAACATAAGAGTTGGGTGGGATGAAGGGTGAAGAATATAGGGTTCGAACCCTGAGGATGACTAATTTACTAACAACTAACATTTTTCTTTATTAAAAAAAACAAAGGCAACTTATGTTTAACACCGACACCATTACACAAATACTGTAAAATTGCAACCGGACAAGAAGTGAAATATCTCTAACAAACCAATATGGAATTATGCATCTAATATATAAAACTTACATGCAAATTGTAAACATGTAAGTACTAATGATATGATAATATAAATAAAATTACATATAATTATAAATATTCGGTTTGGATTGGTTCGGTTTTAAAATCAAATCCGAAATTCGATTCAATCCAATAAATTTTTGGTTTTTTCGATTTGGATCTGCTCAGTTTTCAATTTCATTGGACTTCAGGCTTTTTGGATCAGATTTTTGGTTTTTATTGGATTGGATCGGTTATGAACACCCCTAGTTCTTCTTTATGAACATTTTGATTGTTAAGACTAGGTCTGAGGCGAGAGAATTTTGATTTTCATAGTATGTCCGTTTTATGGTTTTTCATCTTCTTTGATTCTCTATGGTAAGCACTTTGTTGTTTGATTGGGTGTGAGCACTATTTTGGTTATGTTTAGCATGCCTAACTGATAAGCTAGTTGAAAGCTTATAAACTAGTTGAAAGGTGAAAACTTATAAAGTAGCTTAAAGTTGATAATTGAAAAACTACTTTAAGTGTTTGGTAAAACTAATTGTTGAACAAGCTGAAACTGTAAAGTGACATAAAATGGCATCTTGTATAAATATTTTTTATATTTATTTACACACGAGTACCTATATGTTATTAAAATAATTACCACTTTAATTATTTTTAATTTAGTTCAAATTATTTATCATCATAAAAGTATAATAATAAATTTTAATTTATTTTAAATTTTCATATTTTTATTAACTTAAATAGAAAAAAAATAAATTTTAATTTAATAAAGTAAGCTTATATTTCTCAAAATTTAAAAAATTAAAATCTTATAATAACAATAGAATAATAGTTATTTAAAAATAAAAATAATTAAGGTTTAGTGTTTTTATAAATATGAAAAGGGTAATGATAGAATTTTATTAAAATTATAAGGATAAAAATGAGAATAAATTCAAAAAGCTTTAAGCTTTAAGATAAGCTACCTGAAAAAGTTGTAAGCTACTAAAATAAGGTCTTTTACCAAACACTTTTAAATAGCTTTTAAGCTAACTAGTCAAATAAACTTTAAGTTAACTGAAATGACATATTAAACATAATCATTGTGTACTTATTTGAGACTCTTTTATAGCAGTGGAGTTGTTTCTTCGATCCAAACAACATGTAGTTTTTACACCTTGCTTTGAGGGTTTTACACGTTAAAAGTGTTGTGTCTTTAGTATGTTTGTTCTATTTGGTTGCCGCCATATGTATGTTATTACTTCTCACAGTTTCTAGTAAATAATGGAAAATATATTTTTGCGGTTTAATCAATTTATTGTTCTGCTGTGTTTCTGTATTGATGTCCCCATCAGAGTGGTAGAGTCGATGGTTGGTTCGATGACCCTAACTACTCCCTGTACATCACTACAAGTAACTGCTTTATTATCGATGGAAAATTATCGACACCCAGAAGGTTGTCGTGAAATTTCACTATTACCAACGATCGCCAATAACAATATTTCAATAAAAAATTACTCCCTCGATATATGTTTGCATTTTTTTCACGGGAACATTTATTGATGGCCATGCTTGTCGGTACTATCAAATTCCTACCATTTTACCGACAAACATAGTCTTCAGGTAACCATATCAACAGACACATTAATGACATCGTCCAATTGACGACGACTTAGCTCGTTGGTAACCCTGTCAACGGTCAAATGAATGACATTGTCCAAATTACCGACGACTAAGTTGTTGGTTAATCAAATTTTCGTAGGTACAAACGAAAAAGACCATATGTAAATTGAAAATTTTCTCTTCTACCAACAACCTTACCAACAAAAAAGACCTCTTGTAACCTATATATGACGTCACTTTCTTCACAAAAATTATTTCTTATTCCTCTTTTCTTTTTGTGTAACTCTTGGTTTGTTTATTGTTTTATAGTTAAATTCGTGGGGTTGGTGAGGAGAATGTAGTACTCCATCCGTTTCAAAATAACTATCTATTTAGAGAGAAAATATCTGTTTCATAATAATTGTCAACTTAGAATTCTGATGAAGCATTAATTGATGTTTTCCTATATAATGCCCCTATAAGAAGAATAAATGATGAGAGATAACAATACACTTTAAAGGCTACAATAGGAAAACATATATTATTTTTTAAAAAGTTAACACAATTAATTACATTTCTTAATATGTGTGCATCTTCTCTAAGTAGACACTTATATTGAAACAGGTGGAGTATTTTATTCCTATCTCTTATTTCTCCTTCATTTCTTCTTTTCCTAATTTTACTGTAAGTGCAGTTCAAGTGTGAACAAACACTTATTGAAAATGTTTTCCACGTCATTGAAGTTAGTAAACAATACTTGTGCGTATGTGATTGACGAACTTGGAAGGGAGTCGCTCCTTTTGTTGTGAATGAAAGTATCTCATTGGTGAGAATTTTGTTTGGGAATTGTTATTCAGACCCCCCCCAACCCCTATTCAGACCCCTCAAAATTGGCGAATTGTCCAAAATGCCCCTGTTAAAAAAAACTTCTCACTTTCCCCACTAACTCTCCCCCCCACTTTTTCAAACTTCTGAAACCCCCCCAACCCCTCCCCTAAACACATTTCTCTCTTTCAAAATCTCCCTCCCTCTCTCACGCATATCCTCCGCTGCCTCCGCCATCGCCAGCTACACCGCAACCGTGTGGAGTCGCCGCCACCCCCATCGCCACCTTCTGCTGCCAACAACCCAAACATTCTTCCCGGAACCCAGGTTCGTTACGCGACCCGACCCATTCCGTTATGGTTTTGATCGCACCTTGTAGACGCGTCTGTGTCGCATCTTGAAGGTGCGTGTTCAGAATGCACACACCTTAAGGGTGCGCTTGATACACACCCTTAAGGAGTGACACAGACGCACCCTGAGAGTGCGTCATAAACCCTTATCTGTCAAAGCTTCAATGTTATGTTTTTGTTATGTTTTGAGTCTTATGTTTCCAATGTTGGTTCTAATATGGCAAGAACAAAGAATTTGAGTGTGCCACCGGCCAACGAAGGGAGAATTCCCCCCACGACATCGGTACGTAAGGCTCGTGAAGCCGCTGCCCTACGAAAGAAAGAAGAAGCACGTAAAAGGCGTGACAAGGCAACCCGTAAAAGGCGTGCAAGTAGTGCAACGACTGCTACCAGTGCAGTACAGGAGCCTGAACCTGAAGAAGTACAGGAGCCTGAACCTGAAGATTATGATATGGTTGATGCAGAACAGGGTTCTGGTCAAGGAGAGGAGGAGAGTTCTGGTGAAGAAGAGGAGGAGGGTTCTACTCAGGAGGAGGAGGAGGAGGAGGAGGAGGAGGAGGAAGAGGAGGAGGATGAGGAGGATGAAGAGGTTGGCGGGCATACACAAGCAGATCAAGGTGAGGAAGATGATGATGATGATATATTCTTTTCTGGGGGGCCTTATGACAATACCTTGCTGAAGAGCTTCAAGCAACATATGTAACTGGAGGTGTGGAAGCATTACAAGAAACCTGCTGAAGTGCTTGATAGGGGTGTCTTGAAAACCTACCACCATGGGAATGTTATGCTTGGGAATGATAAGAAGAAGCATAACGATGTGAAAAAATGCTTTTCGACTTATGTAAAGGGAAGGGTTGAGGCTGCTGGTCTATTGCCTTTGTTGACATGCAACCTTCCCTCTGTTGACAAGACCATGCTAACAACATTTGTGGAGAGATGACAGCCGGAGACATCCTCTTTCCATATGCCATTTGGGGAGATGACCATCACACTGGATGATGTTAGTTCTTTGCTACACATTCCTGTGAAGGGAAAATTCTTCACTCTCCCAGTCCTGACTCGTGAGGATGCAGTCAGTGCATTGCATAAACAGCTTGGTGTTACACAAGCAGATGCTGAAGAGGAGATCCGGAAGTCCTTAGGACCTTATGCTCATTATACATGGTTGTTGAAGGTGGCTGAGGACATGGCTAAGGAAGGGAAGACCAAGAAAGCTGCTAGAGCCTTCTTGCTGCGTTTGGTGGGCATGACGATCTTCTGTGGGAAGAAAAACAACAAGGTGGATGTTGCATATTTAGGGATGTTCATGGATTTGGAAAAGGTTGGGGAGTATGCATGGGGCGCCATGGCATTGGCTTTCCTTTATGACCAGCTGAAGGACGCCACCAAGGTCTGCACCACTAGTCTTGGAGGATACTTAAATCTGTTTCAGGTATGATTCTACAACTCTTATTTTAGTTAAATTGTAATTAACGTAATTTAAGGTATCTCATCTTGATGTATGATTATTTGATTATAGGCATGGATATTTGAGCACTTCCCTGCTTCATTGTTTGATAGAAACATGAACAGGAAATACAGTGAGAAAGACCCGCGAGCTTGCAAATGGGTCACCAAGATGGGGACTGTGGACCTACATGCGAAGAGGCTAATCCTAGATGACCTTAGGGATAACAATGTTATATGGACTCCATATGACGGGCATAGAGTGGATTGGCCCTTTCAGCAGGAATGTCTTTACAGTGGGTGGATTCGTCATTCAGGCATCATCCGGCCATATCTGCCAGAGTGTGTGTTGAGGCAGTTCCATATGCTCCAGGATCAACCCAATTTACCACCGACAAACATCCCCCCTATTGAGGATATTGATGAGAGGTTTGAGAACATGGCTCATTGCATGGCTGCTCAACATACTGACACTCCAACGACAACGCCTCGCTACTTTGAGTGATACAAGACAATCTCACACCGCTTTGTGGTCCCTCCTGAAACAAGAGGTCTTGTGGCAGTAACTCTTGTGGTAAGGGTCAATAATTTAATGACTAGTTTTATTTTGTTTATGTTACAATTTATGATTCTGTTTCATTGTTGATTGTAGGATGTTCTCGAACAATTACAGGAGTTGAGTGATATCACAGTTGACCCCAGTGAGACCCCTCAGCGGATCCTCGAGGCAAACCAGCGTATGCGGGATATCATAATGCAGCACTTGGAGTATGGAGGTGATGATGATGACAGTGGCAGTGGCAATGGAGTTGCACCTCATGGTGGTGGTGGCCCTGACAGAAAGAAGAAAGGAAAAGCAAAAGCATCTACCTCGAAGACTAGTTGGGTCTAGTGTTTTAGGATTAATTAAAGGATGACTATATTGAAGACAAATTACTTTTCACGTAGGTTGTGTTTAAAAGACAAGTTATGTTGTGATGTGATTAATTTAGTCTCCAATTGTTCTGTTTTGGTAACATGTAACATTTACTGTTTTAATGTTTCTGTTTTGAATGAAACGTTTTTGTTGCATTCCTTTCTCATCGCACACTCAGGGTGCGTCTCAATCGCATCCTTAAGATGCGTCTAAGACGCACCATGAGAGTGCGACGTGTAACACCCAAACAATGTTCCATGCCAGGGTCCCTGTACACGACACAAGTTCTGAATTAATCGCACTCTCAATGTGCGTGTTAGACGCTTCTACATGGTGCGTTGCAGACGCTCCTTGGAGCAGCGTCTAAGACGTACCCTAAGAGTGCGATTTGCAACTCGAAACCAGAACCGGATATGAAACAGAAACATGATGAAACAAATATGAACATAATCATATACAAGAAAAGGACTTTATTCATAATTTTTTGATGATAAATTATAAAGTTTTCGAACATACAAGTACAATGACCCCTAGACCCTAAGTCCTAACCCCAGTACTTGACATATACAAGTACAATGACCCCCCCCACATATGGGATACAATCAGGAGGGAGTCTTCTTCTTCTTCAGGTCCTCTTCCTTGGCTTATGAGCTCCTCTTCCTTGTCTTTTCCTCCTCGGCATCCCGGATGGATCTAGTGCAGCCACCTGAGCCTGGGTGAGCCTTGATGTTTCCATCACAAAAAGGAGACTTCGGAGGGCATTTTCTACTGGAGCTTGGAACTATTCTATTTAGCAACTTTGAGTACTTTGAACAAGCGAGGATGAGCAAGGATGGTCACCTCACCCCTACATTAGCAACTTTGGCACTCTGAATTTGAAATTTCACTTTCAAAGTACTCAAAGTTGCTAATGTCGGGGATAACATCCACATAACCCCAACCACTCAAAACCCCCTAAACCAAAAGAATAACATTAAAAAGAAGACATAAGAAAAGCATAGAAGAGGAGGAGAGGAAGAAGAGAGGTGTTGTGTGAAAAATGAAGGATTGGGAAGCCCTTTTTATAGAGATGCTATGACCTAGGTTGTAACGACGCACTTAATGACTCATTTAATGAGTTTTACCGGTTGTTGACTCATGGTCAATGGCCGGTGCGTTTTAAATGCACTCTCAAAGTGCGTCACAATCGCACCCTCAATGTGCGTCTGTTTCGCACTCGGAAAATAAGGTTCAAACTGCGACCATCACGCAAGTTAAAGGTGCGTTCGAAAGGGGTAATTTCGGGTTTCAGAAATTTCCTCCGGTCTAAATAGGGGTGGGGGTTCTGAATAACAAACATTTTGTTTTATCTTTTAATTTAAAATATTATTTGTCATATGATGCTATCCCCATTCATTTAAATTTCATATTTCAGTATTTGTTTCTCGTCCAAACCCAAAATTAAACTGTTTTTTCATCAAATGACAAAAATTACTCAATAGATTTCAAATTGAATTTTCAAATAACTTCAAATTTAACATTTGTACTAAGATCTTTTACTCATTTTAGGGTTTATGAGTTTGGGTGTTTTGTTATGGTGTAGCACCTCCCACATCCTGTTATTATGCACTCCGGGATGGACCAATATATTCAATGTTCGAGTGTCCTGATTCTTCTCAAATTTCATAGCAACACGACATGGAGGTGTTGCGTCTGCATGATAACTACTAGCTCAAATACCCTCAGAAACAAGCAAATTACTCTAAGTTTATACAAATATGCATTTTGAAACTCTTTTAAGTAACCTTCACCCGTTAATCAATATCTCATTGATGCAAGATGATTATTTTGCAGTGATTTGGGAAATCGGAAAGATGAATAGAAAAATGGAACTTTGAGGAATTAGGTGCAAATCAATAATGCTCATTGAAGTTGTTGGATAGTCCTTATTAATGAATTGTTAGCTAGGAACTTATTAGCTTTATAGTTTGTTTGATTCTATTTTCCTTTTCACCAAAGAAAAACATCTATAATTTTAATTTTTTGTAATCATTAAACTAATTTTGATCAAATTAATTTTGTAAAATATTTTCAACTTAATTTTTTAATTTTTACGAAAAGAGACAAAGACTGATACTGAAAGCTAATTGAAAACAATCAAATGTAAAATAAAAAAAGTCAATGCTTTATGCGAGCACTGGTGGTGAGGAAATTAGTCGTTGCTAGCAGCGGTAAAAACCCTAGTTTGAAAAAAAAACCTTAATAATTACCTTAGTAATAAAAGAGTGCAAAATCTTTTACTAGCATTTAAATTTTATAATTTTGAAATATATTTAAGGAGAGATATTTGTAGTTTGTTGGGAAAGAATAGGAAATAAAAAAAGGGTTGCTTGTATATGTGTTTGGCTGGCGGAGATAGATCGAGACAGACAGACAGACACAAACAAAAAGATCTCCTTCCCTTCTTCCCGTCCTTTGAGACGGCCCTCATGCTCCTTGCTCTTCAGGTTTTCCCTCTTCTCTTCTCTTCTCTCCTTTTCGATTCCTCGTTTCGCTTTTCCCTCTCTGCGTTTCAGATCCGATTTCAGTTTTGTGATTCTTCGCGATTGTTGATAACTTCTTGAAATTTCGTCGTTTATGGATTGAGGAATGGTTTTCTGTCGTTTCGTGATTCTAGGGTTGAGTGTAGTTTTGGTCTTGTAAGGGGTTAATAGTTGTGGTTTCGTCGCAGGCGATTTGTTTTGCTTGGAGTATGAGCGCGTGATGGTTTCGATCTCGCTTCATTAGAATGGTATTCATTATTCCTTGCATTCTGCATAGGGTTTTGCCCAGGAATTTGATCCTTTATTGGTATTTGGTAGAGTCAATCGTCAAATTAGGCTCAAAATTAGGGATTTAGTGTTTGGTTTGGTAATTAGGTTATAATGGGACAGTGCATATATGAAAATATTATAATTAAAATGCAAAACAAAATAGAATAGTAGGTTAAAAATATAGTGTGTTTTGATTGTAATAAAATGGTGGTACCAATGAGAATGAAGCAAAATAGTGTATTGTTCGTGTTGGTCCTTGATTGAAGAAAGTTATTCGTAATGGTCCTTGATGAGCAACTCTTTTCTTGATTTTGTTCTCACATCGGTATCACAAATCTCGAACTCTAATTTGACCAACATAGTATTACACTTTCACGGACTAATTTTAGGACTAAATGCATATTCAGGACTCGAGATATAATTTTTGCGATTCGTGGATAAGTTTATGACTACCATGGTGTCTTGCAGCAAGGGAATACTTGACTATTTATTTTGTATTGCTTTTTGTTTTCGGGCGTTAGTTGAAGTTTGGAGTTGGGTTTGTCCTTTGAGACTCGATTTGAAGCTTATTTCTCATCATATGTAAATGGTTTTCAACTTCGATACTCTTTGTGGAATTTCATGAGGAATTTGTTCACTACACGAATTAGGGTGTGATGATTTCTTGATTTTAGCTTTGTGGATTAATTGAAATGACTCAAATGGCTTTAAATAACGAGTCCAGGACATAGAAAGAATGTTTATATAATTGCAACTTTTGGGTCATCTGGAGTTTTTATTTCAGGAGTTTAGATTTCTGTTGATATACCAGGATCATTGCCTGGCGACTTTTGATTTTTTATTACTGGAAAAGCTTCCGACTTTCTATATGATTTTGAATTTAACCATTAGTAACAAATTAAGTTGGATTGATGCTGCATACCCTTTTGATTTTGATATTGTTGAAGCATTGGAATTTACCTCATTCCCTGTCATTCCAATTATTGTTGTGACCTACTTGTGTTGGCCATATGTATTATTATAGAATTATTAATCTAATCTGAGGTTTGTTCATGTCTCTTTATTGCAGGGTGATTTGGGTTTGAATATTAAGGTTCCTGATTTATTTTTCGAGACATGGAAGGAGTTCTTTTCTGGTCAAGTTGCTTCAAGTATCGGTTGTTTTCATTCCAAGAAATGCTTGACTGGCGATTCTTCATCCTTGGAGATTTTCTTTTGGTTTCATTTGTTAATTGCACTTAGTTGTCTGTTCTCGTTTAATGATCAGCACTGTGTACGTGATGCTTGTTTCTTCTGAGACAGATGCTGCATCTTTAGAAAACTTATACAAGTAAGACCTTATTATTCTCCTATGCCTAAAACCTGTAAAAAAGTTGTTACTTGACAAGGGTTCCTTCGACAGTGCATTGCTGACCCAATATCCAGTTAAAACATCACAAAATCCTCTTCTGGGTAAGAGATCTATCATGGAGTTGTTGTCATCTTAATCTATTTTAATTTACTAAAGTTAAACTCAACCTCTTCTTTCTTCTACAGGGCTGAAAGATATAGATTGATGTCTGAGTTTTGGATGCTGTCTGCATCTTAAGTATTTGATTAGCAATCACATTGAAACATTGCAGACTGTAGTCATTTGTCATTGTATTGGTTCTCTTGATGGGCATTGGTGGTGACTGAACATCATTGATCTGAAAGTTCTTTAACAACTCCTATGTTGTTTATATTAAGTGACTATTATTAAAATTCTGAAGTCTCGGGTCTCGTTGATTTTAGCTGGAGATTGATGCTGTAGCTTTGATCAACCATTTTGTTTAGGCCTTGGAAGTGTCAGTATGATCTCCAGTACTTGTTCATTTCAACCACCTGCATCCCGTTACCATTGCAAAACCATGGGTCTATCTACCAATAAAGCTATCCAGCACATCCGTCAGATTTTTTTGGTTTTTGCCATATTTTTGTCATGACAGAGAACTGACAGTGGAGTTTGCTGGACAAGCAGATATCTGCAATATTTTGTACTCCGTACTAAGCATTGTCTACTAGAGATAATTGCCATAAATTTTTTGTTCGTTTGTGTATGCTTTTTGAATAAAGCTGCGTAGGGTTCTTTGCAAACAATGGAGAGGTGAATATTTGTTGCAGAAATTGCTATTTCCTCTCTTTTATATTGTTGCATATCTTTGTTTAAGGTTCTTTTTTCTTCCTTGAACTCAGATACAAGTTAATCAAGGAAGTTGGTGATGGAACATTTGGTAGTGTCTGGAGAGCCATTAGTAAGCAAAACAGTGAAGTTGTAAGTATGATTTAATTGGAATGCGGTTGGTGTTCAATGTAAAGTTTGACTGTATGTTTTTCTAACTGATCATAAAATTACAGGTTGCGATTAAGAAAATGAAGAAGAAATATTACTCTTGGGAGGAGTGTGTAAACCTTAGAGAAGTCAAGGTATCACATCTTGCTAACCTTTCCTAAGCCTCATGTTCTATGTATTGTTTATGCTTCTACATATATTTATTCTGTAATTTCTCTTATGGCAGTCTTTACGAAAAATGAATCACCCAAACGTTGTGAAGCTTAAAGAAGTTATTCGAGAATGTGACATTCTGTACCTTGTTTTTGAGTACATGGTAAGTGGCTAGGTTTTATAGCATAATGGTAGCTGATGTGGATACTAACCTTTTTAAGTCTATTTGGGGTGATCTAGGACTGCAACCTTTACCAACTTATGAAAAAGAGGGAGAAACTATTTTCTGAAGATGAAGTTAGAAATTGGTGTTTTCAAGTTTTCCAAGGCCTTGCTTACATGCACCAGCGTGGATACTTTCATCGTGATCTTAAGCCTGGTACTTATTCATATCTTTGGTACACTCTTGAGTCTTGATAAAGTGGCAATAAGAGTTGATTTATAATTTATGTTATATGGCCTAGAAGGTGTATAATATTAGCATTTTTTTCTCATCACTAACTCTCCCTTTCTATTTTCTATTTTGTTTTTAATATAATTTTAGTTTGCTGATTGATTGAATTGCATATCATGAGAAAAATGCATATAGGTGCCTGGTTTGATCTATTACTCTGCTACTAAGTTTTGCTGCATTGATACAAGGTGTGCTACTTTTGTAGAAAACTTGCTGGTAACCAAGGATATCATCAAAGTTTCTGATTTCGGCCTAGCCCGAGAGATCAGTTCACACCCACCTTATACTGAATATGTATCCACTCGGTGGTATGTATCTTGAACTTGAATACACTATTATAGATGCATAAGACACTGTGTTTGTCTTTTAATAACATGTACAATGGCCTCTGATTAGGTATCGTGCTCCTGAAGTCCTGCTGCAGTCTTACCTGTATAGCTCTAAAGTTGGTAAGCACCTGATATAGATTAAATTGTAATGATGTCATAAGCAAGAAACTGGTACTGACTCATGCATTACTTGGAGACTTGTAGTGATGATGGTGAGTACCATGCTAACATTTAGTTTTTCATTTTTCTTCCAGACATGTGGGCAATGGGTGCTATTATGGCTGAGTTGTTCACTCTCCGTCCTCTATTTCCTGGTACCAGGTATTAACCTCATTCTCTCCCCATCTGGAGCCAATAAATCTTTATTAGGGAATCTACATATCCATGGCATCTGGCTGCAGTCTTAAACAAGTACCATGTTCCCTCATTTGACTGGACATACTTTTCATAATTTTTTTGGTTGAAAATTGTAATGAGCTTATGGCTTAGTATAGATGTAAGTGAAATCTTGGTGTAAAGCATCTTGTTTAGTGACTGTGTTGGAAATTAACATGCTCCGGTATAACTGTCTATGCAGTGAAGCAGATGAGATCTACAAAATATGCAGTGTGATAGGTAGTCCAACCACTGAATCTTGGGCAGATGGACTCCAACTTGCTAGGGATATCAATTATGAGTTCCCACAGGTTAGTTTTTCTTATTTGGGCCTTTCTGTTTCTGGTGACCAGCTATGGGGGTCCCAGTTGCTATTTAATGTGCTAGGTGTGACCTGTGGCAGCTAAAGCAGTCTACTAACCTATGTTTTCTGTGTTAAATTACTTGTTTTGACTTTGTAAGCATGATACGAGTCCCTGTTTTATTGTGCTAGTACCTTACATTTGGTATGGGATGTTGTCTATTGTTACTGTATATATTAAGATGAGTATTGTCTTTCAGCTAAATATTGTCTTCTGTGTATTTAAACTCTACAGCTTGCTAGCGTAGATCTCTCTGTACTGATCCCATCTAGAAGTGATAATGCCATCAACCTTATCAGAGTAAGTAGTTTTGCTTTTATTTCTTAGCAATTTAGATCTGTCCTCCATTTCACAACTAATAAAGTGCTATGTACTTGTTCTGTTCTTTTATATTTCTGTAGTCACTTTGTGAATGGGATCCTTGCAAGAGACCAACCGCAGCAGAGGCCCTTCAACATCCTTTTTTCCAGGTTTTCCTCAAACTAATTCGTACTATGCGCCAGTTTCTTTTAAATAGTCTTTATCGTTTCAGCACAAACTATATCTTGCTTTGTGTATGCAGCTTTTAAACTTTCTTTTTAATCAATAATTTCTTGTAGAGTTGCTTTTACATCCCTCCATCCCTTCGCCCCAGAGCAGTAACTGGAACTCCTCCATCTGGTTTGTAATTTTATTTAGTATATTTTTCCGAAGAAATTTCTATCAGGTCTGTTGGAGGGGCTACTAAACTTCCAATTGCTATTTTTTGATGCAGCTGGAACCAGGGGAACTGTGGATCGGCAAGTGGTCAAAAGATACCCTGGTGCTTTGCCTAATAAAAAACCCACTAATAGCTTCTCTTCCCTGAAATCACATCCTTCTTTACCTTCAGGTGATCTTTACATGCATCATTTTTTATTCTGGCTTCAGTTGATCGTAGTCATGTTTTTCAGTCTTGTCAGAAATATCTGTTAGTCTTATAGCTGGAAAATTCCCATCTTGTATACATTTTTAAATAGCTACTTTACATCTTAATGAACAAAACTATGAATATCAAATTCAGCTGAGGGTCTGTTTGGTACGCTTTGTAGGACCTCAGTACAAGATGTTGTGATATAGTATAAGGCCTATTATACAACACCTGATTAAAGTTTAATGCCTGTTGGGGTTGTTTAAGTAACAAAGATGTAGGCCTTTTTGTTAGTGGCATACTCCATTTTACGTAGTTAATGCACAACATGATTCTCATTCATTTTCTAAACATTACAGGTGTGCAACGGAAGCTGGATATGGCAAGTGAGGTGAGTTGTTCACTTGTTCTCTATTTTGACTTCAGTCTGCTGGATTATTTGTTGTCCCTAATAAACTCATTGTTTTCTCAAACTCTCGTTCTTATCATTGTTCCTGGCTCTCCTGAAGGATGGAATTAAGAACAAGAAGTCATTGAAGACTACTCAACAGTCAAAATATCAACCACCAGGAAAAGAGAGCCCGAGTAAGCACTTCTGTCAATGTTTTTGGTTAATTGTTATTGTGTCAGTTAATTTTGTTGTTGGGACTAAGTTTTGTGGAGGATTCACAAGAACTGCAAATACTTATAGTGGTCCTATAATAACCATTCGATCTTGATGCCAACTATAATTAATGCATAAGTAAATTTTTACTACCGAAGGTGTGTTGGTAGTTGCTTCTATAATCTGGAAATAAGCTCAAAGGTGTTTGTTTGGTTGGCAGCTTCTATAAAGAAAGGGAGGACCGCACGTGGGGTTTCAGAAACAGCTGAGAAGTTGGCCAATATGTCTATTGGTACTCGAAGACAATCCTTGGGGCAAACCCGTCCGCCTCCAATGAAGGCTGGGGTCAATTGGAGTTCTGGATCTGGAGACTTCCTGCTCAAGCCCGCCCAACAGATTCCAACTGGAAGAACTTTGACGAGAAAAGTTGCTTGACAAGGTGCATTTGCTGACTTTGGAAATATTTTGATGATCAACATTTTGAACGTTCTAATACATATCTTCCAAAGGGTATGTGGGTTCGCACTTCGCCTGATGACTTTATGGAGTCTAACTTACGAACTGGTTCTGATTTTATTATTATTAGGTTTTAAGTCTTTGCATTGTGGGGCATACTGCGTGTACCCTTGCTTCAGTTACACTGATGCTTTTTAATCTTTGAATGCTTTTCAATAATGTGGAATGTTGAACTAGTGATGGCATGGTACACATGCATCATAATTTTGTAATGGAAAAATAGCTGTATTTCAAGTTCAAAATTTGAGTTCTGATACCCTTGCAGAGTCAAATGATGGAGGAACATGGTTAAAGTTATGGTTTCATTTGGCGATGTGAGTTTTTGTTATTTTTTTGTATACAATTTGGTGATGTGAGTTGAAACTGGAATTGGTCATTTATTGTAATTGAAGTTTGATTGCAGTAAGTCTTTATTTATATTGTACCACTACACTTTTGCGGCCCCAATAACAGTAAGGTTTCACATATAATTAGAGAGAGAGAGAGAGAGGTGAGTTTTGTGAACCTTTCTGTGCACCCCCAAATTCATCCATTTTCCCTCAAAGAAGAAAAAACCATTCTATTTTTTTGTCACAACATACAATCATGACTCACCTTATTTAATATGGTCTTATTTAATTAAAATTAAAATTAACCATAACTTCGAATTATAATTGAAAATTGAAAATATAGAGAAAATAATGAAAAATTATAAATTAAAATTTTAATTTTAATTTTAGAAATTGAAAATATTGTGAAAATAATGAAAAATTATAAATTAAAATTTTAATTTTAATTTTAGAAATTGAAAATATTGTGAAAATAATGAAAAATTATAAATTACATTTTTTATTTTACATTTAACAATTTAGCAATATTTTTCTTGTCAGGGACATTAAGCATTTCAGCCAGTGTGCTGCTTCTGGAGATGAATTGGCCTTGTTGAGACTTGAGGGACATTTTTCACCTCACTGATAATTTATTCTTTGCCTCTCTACCGGGCTTTAAATCCTAAACAAAACATATGTCAGGTTTTCAATTCCTGCATCTTAAGAAAACACTACAATAAAAATACACTATCGGATTTTAAAAACACACTACATGTACTTTAATCATGTGTTCAAGAATTAAAACCCGATATATGTTTTATATAGGATTTAAAACTCGAGAGAATGGCAAAGCAGAGATTATTAGAGAGGTGGATAATTACCCACAAGTCTCAACAAGGCCAATCCATCTATAGAAGCAGCACACAGGCTGAAATGCTTGTTGTCCCTGACAAGGAAATAAAAGCCTCTAAGGTTGATAACATCTCATGTGAGAAAAGTTTCCACGACAAACTTGCTAAAAATGGTAAACCTCAGCAGGGATGGTTGGAAGAGTGGATTTATTGGATGTTTACGAAGGTCAATGTCTACTCCTGCTTCATCTACTGCATTTGGAAGTCCCAGAACAAATCTTTCGCCGTGAAGCACATCGTGATAATCAATATGTGACATCGATTAAATAGGAAAGAAGAAGGCATTTAATTGTCTTGATTAGAGACACTGTGTGAATACCATAAGCTGAAAATTTGGTTACAATAAGTCTTGGTCTTCTCATTCCTAAAACAATGGCAATTACACTCTGTTTGGATAGGTGGAAAGCAAGGGGGCTGGAAAACTATAGCATGGAAAGTGACTGGAAAACACTGTGCTAGTGTGTTTGTTTCACCCATGGAAAGGAAAACAAGGTGAAAACCGTACCACACACCCGCCGTTTAGAAATCACTGCAAGATAGCAAAGAAAATGAACAGTGCATAGTGGAAAGTGTGTCAATTATAATTATACCCTCATTTTACTTTTTTTTTACAACCCTCATTTTACTTTAATAACGAATGATTCATTTGGTTTTTAAAAATAATAATAAATTAACGTTCATATATTTTTACCTTAAAAAACGTTGATCTGTCTTATAATAATTAGAATTACAACTTCAGTATAATATAAAATGTCATAATTTAATTATAGTTCTATATAAAATGTATAATATTGCATTTTAAAATTATTTGAATTATTTATGAAACTTTTTTATATAAAGGGCAAAAGAGTAATTATATATTATACTTTTTTTATTATTCTCACTTTTCCTTTCATTCCCCTTCATTTTTCTCTCAAAACAAACAACTTTAAAATCATCTCATTTTCCCTTTATATTCTTTCCTCTTATGTTCTTTCCTCTTATATTCCTTCCTCTCATTTTCCACTCTGCATCCAAACAGAGCGTTAGACTCTCACACCGCTAATAGGATTTTTCCCTAAACAATAAAACACATACCGATTTTTGAATCCTGATATGTTAAGAAAATGCTACATTAAAAATACACTACCATATTTTAAACCTTGGCAGGCAAAAAACACAGTACCGATTTTCAATCGTCTGATAAAAATGCACTAGCTATATTTCCACTTTCTAAAAAAAAAAATGCACTAGCTTGTTTTCTAAACCTTGGTATATTAAAAAAAAAAAATACCAAGATGTTAAAAAACCAGTATGTTTAAAACACACAAACTACTGATTTTAAAATCCCACTATGTTAAAAATATACAACCTTTTCAAAAATTGGGAAAACAGTAAAGAAGGGGCATTTTAGAAAATTACTACATTAAAAGGGGGAAGAGGTGAGAAATTGAGTGCTTTTGGTGGAAAATTGAATTCCATATAACAATTTGAAAAAAAAGAATAGTGTAAATAAAAAGGACTCTCATACAAAATGGACGAATGCGACTTGTTCCCATGCACCTACTGAGGATGATACATAACAAACAATTAATCAAGTGCTTCCTATATTTTATAAATACAATCTGAACAAGGCCATATTTTATGGTGTGAGAGAGTTTAACCTAAAATAAGACAGTACTTACTACTTAGTGAGAACATGATTTACTTGCTTGCCACCGTGTTTTAATTGTAATTATTTTCCGAGGCTTATCCACAGAAAATAGAAGAAGAAAAAAACAATTTTTTTTATTTCCAGATTTGAAGCCATCTCCAAAAATCTATTCAAGGAAAATCTTTATTAAAATTTAACCAAATAAGTTGTCACCACTATTTTTGTATTAAGTGAAAATGAAAACCATAAACACAAATTAATAGGCCCATAGAACATGAAAATAATGAAGGGAATCAGAGAGGCGACCAATTATAGAACATTCAAAATATGATAAACGATATATCTAGCGTTTGAACTTAACAGGATTGTGTCTATGTCCCGATTTTATGCCAACATATAGCTTGTGACTTTGTTGCCTCATCGAAAGAGTTATCCCTCCATTTCTGCCATAGACATGTAGGCTCTGGAGTACAGTTTACATATGATAAATTTATCATTGTTTTTCTAAATACTGACAAAAAAGAAATAGTTCTCCAAGAGCAAAATGATTCTCATCCGTTCATTGTTCACAATAAACTTGAGCTTCTGAGGAACACAGTTCATATTAGTTGCATTGGCCCTAAATCTATGGCAGAGTTTCATTATGATATCTTGGCTAGGTCTCGAGGAAGCACTCTAATCTTGAAATTTGTTTCCAAGATCATTCAAGCCTTTGGCGATGCTTCTTCAAGTGTGTTCCTTTTGATTCCATCCAACTTTTTTGGTTGTGGACAACTAAAAATGGATATTCGCATAAAGTCACAACATTAAACCTGCTGGAGATGAGAAGCCGCATTTTAGCTTGTATTTTTATGTATTCTCTTTGTTTAGCACTTAGCATGTCAAGTAATTCATTCTCTATTGGCTTAGTTGACTTTGTCATTTGTCAAGAGAGTTGATGTAATTTGTTGAAAATTAGCTTATTTAGGTGTTTTTCCTCTTTTATCTATATTTGAAACACAATTAATAGAGGAGGTCACGGTTGTTGGTTTTTCATTTGTATGGAGCTACATGGTGTTCTGACTAGCGTGTAAAGTATCATTTTGATGGGAAAAGGTTGGACAAGATATGATTGTACAAATAATGTTGCTCTTAACTAAATTGCAGCTCAAATTTATGCGCTCACGTCTTATTAAGTGGGAGCTGGTGGGCGTTGTCGGAAAATTTTGGGTTTTATTTTTCATTGGTTCCTTTGTTGGTTACTTTGTTCCTTATTGTGGGAATCCTCCCTAAAAGCTTATTCATTCGCTAATGGTTGATGTTGTAGGCTCTAGTTTTATTCGGGTCAAGTTTCCCTTTTTGTCCATAGTCCCAATCTTGCAAATAAAAAGTGAGTTAAGTTCTAATTTACTTTGTTTTAACCAAAAAAATACTATATCAAAGTATATATTTCAAAAAATGAAAATACACAGAGTGTAAAGTGCCTTTACTTTATCTGCACGTCTGCATCCTAATGCTCAATCGTCGACTTGATATTTATATTTTCTTTCTCTTCGGCGTTATTTTCTCCTAGTGGGAAATATTAGGAAAATACGAGCTTGAAGAGAAAAGAATCTTCAGTTATTCCCATCTCTTAAGACGTTTTTTGTTGCAATTAGTCCTCAAAGCTCTTCTCTTCCATCTACAAGGTTCCAAACCATAAGAGAGACGACATATGTATTTTTTAATATTCAATTATTAGAAGATGGTTTAATTTTAAGTTTAACTAATATCCTTTCATGCAAATTGATAATATATATGTTTGGAGTTTGGTGTAGTTGTACAATACTTCCATTAGTGGCAGATCCAGGACCCCGAGGTCAAGGGGTTCAAATTTTTGAAATGAACACATTGGTAAAATTATAATTAAGAAAACTATAATATAATTATACATCATAAATTATACAAGTCATAGTTGTGCAAATAGGTGGGTCTTTGGTGCAAATAGGTGCAAAATTTAGTCAACTAGTATAATTTAAAATTTTCAGGGGGTTCAAAAAAAATTATATAGGAAATTAAGTGCAATTTTTTTTTGTTCAGGGTGTAACGCCCCAATTTCTCAACTGAGGAATCACATTAAGTAACCTAACAAAGTCTAAGGACTATTCTGCAATCCCTAAAATCCAAGGGTATTTTTTTTTGAAAGTGACTAAATAGCATAGGGTTGGAAACATATCTTAACTTTATTTAAATAACCTGTTTCCCGATATATTGTAATAATAGTTTACAATACCATAAGTAAGGTTCAGAATAAGCATGCGCACTTTAACAGTGGTGGAAGCAAAGCTTTAATAACAGAGTTCTCATATGGAAAATGAGACTCAAACATAGTCCCCAATAAAAGAAGCAAGGCTGCCTCCTACACCTCTACTCCACCGCCTACCACCCGATCTCCAACTCGAGCAGCTAAGCTTCGGCGGAAGGATCTCCATCGCCTAATAGCGTTAAGTGTAAGACCCAAGTTTTTAAGCTTAGAATAAGTGGAAGAGATTTCCATTTACGATTAGGCTTGACGCATCGTGAAGGAAAAACCTGAACAAAAGTTTATCGAATGGAATAAATTTATGAAGGAGAAAGTTCAGGAAAAGTCTAAGGATTTCATCAAAGTCGATAAAAGGTATAACACGATCGATATACGCTTAAACCTAGGGCAGAAACCCTAGTAAATAGCTAGTTTCCACTTAAAGTCACGATGGAAACTAATTCCAAAAATCTTCAGAGAAATGTTAGAACTTCTCTTAATCCATATATAACAAGCATTTCGAGGCGAAACCCTAGCATGTATGAACGTCCGATTCCAATCCTCGGAAGTTTGCCGAAACTAAAACCCTGATAGTTCAAGAAAACCTAAAATCAACCGACGATGAAGATTTTTTCTGTTCGGAGCTTCAAATAAAGATTTCATCCGCGTAAGCCCACTCTAATCGACGTTCCAAATCTTTCTTCAGAAGGAAGTTTCTGCATCCGAGGTCAAAACCATAAAGTGCATTTGAAGCCGGTAAGCATTAAAAACAAGCCTCGAAAACCAAAAATCATACCGATATTTCTTTGAAGAATTAGAAGATTCAGCGGGGAGAATATCGTGTCTAAAATATGTTGGAATCAGTAGGAAAGAATCGGAATAACTCTCATATTTTTATCTTAACTCTATGAGCTAAATCCTCCGATATTTAAACAAATCTGTACCGGTTTACAAAATATATTCTCAAAAATATCTTCACAAAATATCTTCTCAAAATATCTTTGATAAATATCTATTCATACTTATCCGATCTTTGATAAATATCTATTCATCCTTATCCAATCTTTACAAAATATCTTCCATTTCATTCACTATATATATGTTGTTGTAGCTTGAAAAATGAAAAACAAAAACCTCACAAACACACACACACAATCCGCGACTTGGAGAGGAGAAGGAGGAGGAGAGCTTTTCGCCGATTCTTGTCTGATCGTCCCACAGCTCGTTGTTACGCGTAGGTCTCAAGGTACTGACGCTTTTCCTTACTTCTAAACGTAAATTCTGCCGCTTTTCTCTATACTTTTCTGTGCTCCTAGTTTTGAGGTTTTTGCAAAACTATCCAGATAACTTCATCTTTCTATCTAAACTTATTCCCTGCGTGCCCCTGAGCATGTTTAGCGGATTACAATTCGCCGATTCTCGCCGAAATGCCGCCGAGTTTCAATTCTGCTCATAATACCCATTTTTGGCTAAAGTTCCAACCTTTGGGCTTAAAACCCTCGACTATGCTTAACGTTAGTAAGATTAGTCGTCATAATCGTCGTTAGTATCAACCCCATCTAATTTGTTTTTCGAAATTCTGATTTTGAAATTCTGAGCTGAAAATAATGACCAAAATACCCCTGCGACAGTTTTCGATCCGATAATTTTTCCGAGTTTAGATTAACCTTAGTTACGGCTAATGATAACCTAGGAACCAAGTTTGATCGAAGAAAAATCGACACACACAATTACCATGTGTGGCCGAGAGCTACCCTAGGAGGAGGAAGAAAATTCTTTTTTAAAAAACTTGTCCTTTCGCGCTAGATTATCGTACCTCGGAGTATATGCTACTTCGTGTAACCTTAGTGAGTATTGATTGCTGAGTTTCTGATAGATTTTGGTGGAATTTTGTGGTTTTTACTCTAAGGTTATTTTGAGGAATTCCCTGAAGAACAAGGAGCTGATTGTGTAGGAGCATTTGAAGAGAATCCTGGAGAATCTACAGGTGAGGGCTTCTCACTGAACTATTAGTTAATGCTTTAGGTGTCGACGAATTCGACTTGATTTACTGTTTATGCACTTGTTTGTGTTTGATTGAGAAAAATGTTTTCTGAGGCTTCGGCTGACAATGATGATTAGTCATCTATTAATTGTTTTTGAGACTGACTTACATGTTATGTGCTAAATGGTTTATTTAGGATGTGTGATATCTGCTCTATATGCTAAGTGCTACATGGTTAATCTAGGATGTGTTAATATATGTGCTATGATTGTTGGACTGTGCTAATTTAACTATGCCATTACACCTATATCTGTGGTACTGGAGAGTGAGGATTACGGGCAGGTCATGCCAAAATTTTATGAGATTTTGAGAAAGTTTGACGGGACGAACGGAGTTCGGGCCTTGTTAGTGTTTTAAGTGGATCGAGACATTCTCTGGGGATTACATTGGGATTATGGGATCTTTGAAAACTTATAGGAAATACGATAAGACTAAAAGGAAACTATTTTTACAAGGAAAATTCACAAGATATTAAACAACCTCTAAACCGTTAAATAATGATAACAATCTCGGATGCAAGCTTAGGATTGAATATCAGTTTTGGAAAATGAGAATTGTCGTCGAGTCCAAGTTTTAGGGAAACTGTAAGTTCTGAGTATGTTGATACTCCTTCGCTCGTTGAGCAGTTTGTTTAGCCATCCAAGGGATGAGCCGAGAAGCTTCACTGAGGCGTGAGATCTTGTGAAAGCGTGAATCTTCACTGAGGCGTGAGACCTCGTGGAAAGCATGGATCTTCACTGAGGCGTGAGACCTCGTGAACAGCATGAAACTTCATTGAAGCGTGAGACTTCGTGCAAGTGTGTAAATTCACTGAGGCGTGAGACCTTGTGAAAGCATAAAACTTCACTGAAGCGTGAGACTTCGTGATTGTATAAGACTCCACTGAAGCGTGAGACTTCGTGGGAGCATTGATGACTCGAAGAGTTATCGTGAGTGTTTGCACTCTTTTTCTGATTAATTGTATTTTGTCGCAAAATCGACTTTTACCTTAGGGTATTCTTTTTAGAGACAAATAAGTTAGTTAGAACACGTGGCGACGTGTCGAGTGAGGTCGGAGACGTTGTTTGGCTAATCACTTTGCATTCATGCACTCATTTTGAGGTATTAACACGAGACGGACTTCGGACCTCGGTGGATTCCAAAATGGTCATAAGACCCGGATTTCCATATAAGAACACTGCAGTGATTCTTAGTAGCAAACGGAAATGGCAGACCTTCGGGTTCACTGCTGATCTGACTACACTTTGTGTGGTGTAAGAGACACGCGAGCGGAAATGGTCCCACCGTTGCTGGTGCTAGGATTGACTCGTTGATGCCCATCCGTTCCGGAATGCATTTGGTTTACCGGCATTGCATTTCATGCAACATGCATACTGACTTAGTTGCTGAGTGTGATTGATAATTATTAATCCTATTTGATGCATGTTAATTGTCATTATTATCGTTTATATTCATTGTGAAATATACAACCCTAGGATGTTATCTCTAACTTATAAGCCTAAGTGGCTACTCCTTATCTTTACCTATTGGATTTATTATTTACATAATTCTTTGGAGTTGACCATCGCGTCTTCTGTGTGTGCTTTGGCGGACTACGCCCTTTGTCAGATGTCCATGGCGGACTGGTTCATGATGGTTCACCCTTCGGGGGAAACTAGGGTTGAGATGCTGGAACAGGAGCGCATCGCGGTAGCGAGAGGAGGACGGATGGTGTACATAGACTTGGTCGTTCTGAATTCAGATTCGGACGACGATCACGCTAGCACGTAGTTCTGAGTGCTGGTGTGAGCTCCTCGAGATAGGATTAGTGTGGGAGTAGAGTCTGTTGTTACTTTTGGTTGTCTGCATTTTTTCAAAAACAACCTGATGTCGAAGCAGTTGTTGTAACATCGTGTTGTGACATTTGTCCCTGCGGATCTGCTGTGTGTTTGGCTGATTTTTCTAGAAGCTTTGGATGGATTTCTTGATAATCAAGTTAGGGTTATTGAAGAAGCTTCTCTGTGCTATCTGGAATATAATATAGTGGAATCAAATCTGTTGAAGAGGATTTGATTTGGTTTAAATTGTGAAAGTTGTTATCTTTTGTTCAAATCTTATTTGATAAGATTTGTTACTGGTTTAAAAGATTTGTTCCAGATCTGTTTTGTGGACTCTATTTTCGTGCAAGCCCATTGAAGATCAAGACCTGAAGAATGACTATTTAAGGAGGCTTAACCCTAGTTGCAAAGTGTGCGTTGGACACCCAAGGATTGAGTTTTTAGGGTTTTGTTTTGTGAGTCCTTGTTCTGTTATTTTGTACACCTCTCTACTGCCTCCATGGATAATCATATGGCTTAGAGTTGGTTTGTTTAGTTGAGTTGTAATCTCATCAAACTTGTTTATTGATAAACATGTCTTGATCGCTGTGGCAGTGGTCATTAGGGGTTAGAGAAAGTTTTCTCATAGCTTAGAGGAGAAGGGCTAAGCTAGATTCACTTATGTAATAGTGGTAGACATAAAAGAGGCTCTATACTAAGGGGGAGTACTTAGGTATAGGAGGGACTTTCATGTGACCTGAGAGCTATTATTTGATAGTGAATTGACTCCTGGATTGGTATCCTCCAGATGTAGGTGATGTTGCACCGAAC
The DNA here is from genome assembly GCF_012489685.1 of Lotus japonicus. Classification (NCBI taxonomy): domain Eukaryota; kingdom Viridiplantae; phylum Streptophyta; class Magnoliopsida; order Fabales; family Fabaceae; genus Lotus; species Lotus japonicus. The sequence goes on from NC_080044.1 coordinate 23,469,826, forward strand.
TGGGTTAACAATTCTCTGTGTATTTTAGTGATTTATTGTTGCTACTGTGCTGTTTCTACTGTATTAAACGTTGTGGCTTAATTTCTATACTGTTGTGCAATTGTCGAACCGATTGTCCCAACATCGCGTTCGACATCTGTCCCGTGCACGAACCAGAATTACAATTGGTATCAGAGCAGGCACCCTATTCTTTTTGGGTGAGCTCCAGGGAATATATTCTGGTTTCATGGACAACGCCAAGGAAGAGGGATCAATAAATAGATCTGATCTTGTGATCTCATGTATCTGCTGCTGTTTATGTTGTGTCTCTGATATGCAATCCAATGATGTGCACCGTTTGAGGGGGAGTTCCGCTGCTGAGGGGGAGTTATGTTTATCTTCTCTGAATCTCAAGTTGTTTTAGACAAAATTTGACAAAGGGGGAGATTGTTGTTACTTTTGGTTGTCTGCATTTTTTCAAAAACAACCTGATGTCGAAGCAGATGTTGTAACATCGTGCTGTGACATTTGTCCCTGCGGATCTGCTGTGTGTTTGGCTGATTTTTCTAGAAGCTTTGGATGGATTTCGTGATAATCAAGTTAGGGTTATTGAAGAAGCTTCTCTGTGCTATCTGGAATATAATATAGTGGAATCAAATCTGTTGAAGAGGATTTGATTTGGTTTAAATTGTGAAAGTTGTTATCTTTTGTTCAAATCTTATTTGATAAGATTTGTTACTGTTTTAAAAGATTTGTTCCAGATCTGTTTTGTGGACTCTATTTTCGTGCAAGCCCATTGAAGATCAAGACCTGAAGAATGACTATTTAAGGAGGCTTAACCCTAGTTGGAAAGTGTGCGTTGGGCACCCAAGGATTGGGTTTTTAGGGTTTTGTTTTGTGAGTCCTTGTTCTGTTATTTTGTACACCTCTCTACTGCCTCCATGGATAATCATATGGCTTAGAGTTGGTTTGTTTAGTTGAGTTGTAATCTCATCAAACTTGTTTATTGATAAACATGTCTTGATCGCTGTGGCAGTGGTCATTAGGGGTTAGAGAAAGTTTTCTCATAGCTTAGAGGAGAAGGGCTAAGCTAGATTCACTTATGTAATATTGTTAGACATAAAAGGGGCTCTATACTAAGGGGGAGTACTTAGGTATAGGAGGGACTTTCATGTGACCTGAGAGCTATTATTTGATTGTGAATTGACACCTGGATTGGTATCCTCCAGATGTAGGTGATGTTGCACCGAGCTGGGTTAACAATTCTCTGTGTTTTTTAGTGATTTATTGTTGCTACTATGCTGTTTCTACTGTACTAAACGTTGTGGCTTAATTTCTATACTGTTGTGCAATTGTCGAACCGATTGTCCCAACATCGCGTTCGACATCTGTCCTGTGCACGAACCAGAATTACAGAGTCTTAGCTCTGACCGTCATTGTTTTCTTTGGGGACATGGTAGTTTCCCGCCTATAGCTTTTTGTGTGGTTCTCTACGGGGATCACAGAGAGTTGGTTGGGCTAGGAGGTCTTGTTTCAGGCCGATTTGGCTAACTTATTCTCATTTTTTGAAGGTTTGTGTTGCGAAAGCTTGACCTTTCTTTTGGTTTGTACTTCTTTCCTACGGGCGTTACTTTTCTTACTTCCCGTGACTGGAGGTTTACTCGTGACGTGGTTTGCTACTTACAGCGGGGGCTGTAATTATTAGTGTATATTAGTCCTGTTATCTTTTGTTGTCTAGCCTTATTTCTTTCAGTTTTAATTGTATTATCAAAAAAAAAATATATTCACGTTTTTCCGCTTTAAGTTTCTTTTTGGTTACTAAAGTGACACCACCGAAATCGGGGTGTTACATTAAGCGTCCAAACAACAAATAGCAAACAGAAAGGGTCCATGCAATTTACCACATATAAAGAGATAACATGTTGATCGAATTCAATATCAAAGCATGATAATCAAACTAATAACTCATTTCAACACATAGGGTAAGACGTTAGTTCCCTATAATGCAACTATATGCTGCTACCAAAATGGATCGATTAATAACGTCTCACAAGACGGGACAATCACGTGGGACATAACCACCTCATTGCCACTTAACGCCACAACAGACATGACAATCGCGCGGGACACAACCACATCATTGCCTCTTTAGGACATCTCGAAAGATGCGACGATCCTGTGGGACACAACCACCTCATCGCCACTTTATAACGTCTCAAAAGACGGGACAATCACGTGGGACACAACCACCTCATTGCCACTTAGGAACATCTCGAAAGATGGGACGATCGCGTGGGACACAACCACCTCATCGCCACTTAAGTTCCACCCTTATATGCCTCAGTTAAATCAACAACATCTCGTGACGTCATTAGTCACTCAGTCCGCAGTCACAACTCAGAAATCAAATGAGAATAATCATACATTATTCATAATCTCTACGAACATAAATCAATTCAATGCATACCAGCTCAGTTCAATGACAGAAATCAGTAAACGGCCGAAGCCTCTCGGAAAACGGAGACACACGTCTCAATAAGTTCACTCGGTCGAAGCCTTCAGAAAACATTTGACACAAGCCTCAGAAACAGTCAACATAAGCAAGCATACAACATTGCAAGCATACCAACATTTCAATCAATTGCCAATCAAGTTTAAACAACTTCATCTCAAACGCATGCAGTGCGATAAAAGCATGCAAGACTCAAAGACGCTCTAAAACTGAGTTACCCTTACCTTCGTGAGTAGAAGTTGTGCATGGAAGTTGCGAACCTAGAACAAGGAAACACAATCGTCAACACAAGCCCCACTAGAAGAAAAACTATCTAGTAACACTAATCGAAACCGGAAAGAAAGCTTTTAAAGCTTCAGAGTTCACATTTAGGCACGAATGGACAACAGAGACTTCGTTCGCTAAAACGCTCATAACTCGAGCTACAGAACTCGGAATGACACGAAACCAAAGCCTAAATTTTGACAATCGAAAGAGCTACGCTATAGCTCAGGCCATACAGACCTAAAAATTATTTTTGGACACAGTACCATAACAAACAGGTTTCGGCCACTTTCAAAATAGGGTTTCCCGAACTTTTTCTTCAATCTAATTTAATTCCTAGGTATTCTTAGGCGATATTTAGGCCAGGGAAACTCTTAGAAAAATTTTAGAATTTGAAATGCGACTAGGGGTATTTTGGTCAAGATTTTTAGCTCAGAAACTCAATGTCGGAATTTCAAAAAATAAATTGGATGAGGTTGATACCAACGACATTTATGACAACTAATCCTACTGACGCTAAGCTCAGTCGAGAGTTTTTGATCCAAAAAGCGAAATCTCAGCATAAAAATGAGTATTTGAGCAGTTTTTGAATTCCTACGACGATCCGCCGAGAATCGGCGAATAACAACCGGATATTCATGCTCATGGGTTAGTAGGGAAGAGGTTTTGACAGAGAAATCAAGTTATTTGGACAGTTTTACAAAAAGCTCAAAACTTTGAGCACAGAAAGACCTAGAGAAAAGCGACATAATTTACGATCAGAGGTAAGGAATAGCATCAGTACCTCGAGGCCTACGCGTAGCAACGAACAGAGCGACGATCAGGCAAGAAACAGCGAAAAGCTCTCATCCCTTTCTCTCCTCCTTGGCCGCGGGTTTGGTGGGTGAATGGTGAGGAATTTTTTGAGTTTTCTCCTATTTATAGGAGATGGAAAACGCGGGAAAATGAAAATTTCGCGATTCCGATTTTTCCTGTGCGTTCCTCTGTGAAATATAAGATAGAATCCGGCGACAGAATTCTAGAACTCGAAACAAGTTTCTTGGAATTTAAGCAAACGATTCACTAACGGTGTTTGTCGATTTAACCCGAAAAGTTACTTTTTGCAGTTGATGTCGGAAGAGAAAACTTCCTTCTGAAGAAAGGTCGAAAACATCGAAAGAAATGGGTGCTTGCGTGTGGAATCTTCGTTTGAAGCTCCAAATAGAAAAAGTCTTCATCTACAATTCGTTTCAAGGTTCTTGAGTTATCAAGAACTCGATTTCAGCAAACTTCCGAGAATTGAAATCGGTCGTTCGTACAGTCCAGGGTTTCGGGTCGAAACACTGATCATGGAAAGGAATAAGAGAAATTCTTATATTCCTCTGAATATTTTTGAATATCGTTTCTACAGTGCTTTAAGAGCATATTAGCCCTTTACTAACGTTTTCACCCTAAGGCGAGAGTGAATAAGACTCATGCTATAACCTATAGCGACTATAGAACTATTCTTAACCATTTCCTGAACTTTCTTCTTCATAACACTAATCCAAACATTAAACACAAGTCAAGTTCCTCTCACGCTTACACGGAATCCTACGCGTGAGTTGGAAATTAATTATTTATTAAATTCTAAAATCTTGGGTCTTACACAGGGGGTTTAGATGAACCCCCTCACTTATACATAGGTTCGCCCCTGACTTCCAGCCAACATGTTTGAAAGGTTTGTTCAATACTTTTGTTTGGAGTTTGAACAGACTTCTTCACTCATTCACAAATCATTAATGAAGAGAACAAGTTCGTATTACCTTTTTCACTTTGCTGATTGAGTAATCAAACCCAAAAAAATTGGTTTAAAAATCCTATTTATTGGGCTTAGGCCCAATTAGTATTGAAATGTGGTATAAGGATAGTGAAAACTTAAGCCCGATTAGTGAAAACTAGGGTTAGTTCTGTTATATAAATGATAGATCCCTTTCCTCTCTTTTGTGCTCTGGCTGCGCATTTTTCCTGCCATTGAGAGATCAAACTCAAATAGAGGGGGTGGGGGAGGAGAGGAAGGAGTACACGTATGTCCATGACATCTCATTACAGGTAGATCATGCGATAATTGTTAGTGTCTTCAAGAGGTACGTAGTTTATTTTGATCTTATTGGTGTTTTGAATTTTAACATAGACCTCGGATCGGAAATTCTCAATTCCTTAAATTTTGCTCGAATCAGAAATTTCCATCGCTCTTGATGGTTATGGCGATCTATGGTTGAGCTAAACTTTTCGTATTGCTATTCGATTAACATTCAATTTTTTTGGTGCTTTTCCTTTGTGTTTGCATATTTGTCCATGACATCTCATTGCCGGAAAATTGTGGGATAATTGTCAGTGTCTTCAAGAGGTATGTAATTTATTTTATTCCATTGATTTTCTAAATTCTAGTATAAATCTCGGATATGAAATTCTCCAAGGCTTAAATTTTGCTCGGATCAGAAAATTTCCATCGAACTTGATGGTTACGGTGATATTTGAACAAGCCAAACCTTTTGTATTGTTATTCAATTAACATTTAAATTGACGTTTATTTGTTGGTTTTATTCTATTGTTATTTAATTTTGAAATGGTTTCATTCAATTCAAATCGGTTTGAAAGCGAAACACTTACTTTCTTTAAAAGTTGTACGGTTGTAGAGAATTCAATATTCATAGATGGTATAATATTTTTTATGAATGAAAAATTTGAATATTGTTACTTGATTTGTATGATTGACTGTAAAATGTGTATACAACTCTTCAATGAATCCTTCTACATAGTGCAATATTAGGTTGAGGTAGAGGCCTGCAACATGCAAATGCCTATGCAATTGATTGATCCATCTATGATCAATGATCTCAAGTATAGGCTAATAACTAAATTAAAGAATGTAGATACAAAACAAATAACAGAATTAGTTCTCAAACTAAGTGTCTAAGACTATAATTTTAAAAATTAAGCAAAATGAATGTCATGTAGGATGTACCTTCTCAAAACACCATTGAAGTTAGATATAATCGTCTCCTTACACTTATCCATTTCTTCATAAATGTATCTCATGGATGGCTTCTGATTTGAATTTACTATGCGCAACACTTTTATAAGTGGATAATCATCCCTCAAACAATTCAATGTATCTTTCCAAAACCCCTTATCAGTAACTAATTCTTCAATATATTCCTCATCTTTAGTCTTTGCAAACCAACTACCTATCCATTCTTCAGAATTAAACATTTTCCACAATGCACTTTTATTTTCTTGCAAGCGTCCCAATGTCAAGTAAGAAGTAGCAAAGCGTGTAGCCCCGAGTCTAATCAAATCACCACCTTTAGTAAAGTGATGCAATAGAATTATAAGACCAACACTGGCATAAATGAAATTGGTTATTTTCTTACCACGTGCAATTGTCTCTTTGTGAAGGGGTATCTTCTTCTCAAAGTCCTCTAGCATTAGGTCTATGCAATGAGCTGCACAAGGTGTCCAATAAACCCTCTTCCTCTTCTGCAACAACAAATCACCAGCTGCCTTGTAGTTTGCAACATTGCCTGTGACAATCTGAATCACATTTTCCTCACCAACTTCCTCAACAACATCATTCACCATTTGAAATTTTTTATTAGTTGTCTTGCATATGCTGGATGCATCAATGGACTTCAAAAAAATTGTTCCCTTAGGACTATTTACTAGAAATATAAGTATAGATCTCCTCCTTCTATCCGTCCATCCATCAGTCATAATTGTACACCTTGTTTTTCTACTACAAGCTTTGTTCACAATCGAATATATGGTGATGTAGCAAATCATAAACATTAATTCAAAAAAAAAATGATTTGATTAACTGCTTGCCAAAAAGTTTATATCTGTTGGCATTATTCCAGAAATGACAAGAAAATGAGATCGAACAACAATAAAAGGTAAACCCTAGGAAATCAACATGGCTTCCCTAAGTTTTTCTGCAACAAACAACCTAAGGCTTCTCAAATTTAATCCTACGAGTGAGCTGAATGTCTTTGGGCATGATTGTGACCCTCTTGGCATGAATGATGCATAGGTTAGTGTCCTCGAACAAAGCAACAAGTTACGCCTCGACGACCACCTTAAGAGCACAAACGATGATGCTCTAATGATGATGATGATGATGATGAGGTTAATCTCCGCTTTCAGAGCAGCGCTGTCTGGGCTCTTAAGGTGGTCGCCGAGGCGTATCTGGTTGCTTTTTTTGAGGACACTAACCTTTGCACCATTCATGCCAAGAGGGTCACCATCATGCCCAAGGACATTCACCTCGCTCGTAGGATTAAAGGCGAGAAGCCTTAGGGTTGTTTGTTGCAGAAAAACTTAGGGAAGCCATGTTGATTTCCTAAGGTTTATTTTTTATTGTTGTTCGATCTCATTTTCTCATCATTTCTGGAATAATGCCATCAAATATAAACTTTTTAGCAAGCAGTTAATCAAATAAATATTTTTTGAATTAATGTTTATGAATTGTTGCTTCACCATATATTCGACCATGAACAAATCTTGTTGGAGAAAAACAGTGTGCACAACTATGACTGATGGATGGACAGAGAGAAGGAGGAGGTCTATACTTAATGTTCTGGTAAACAGTCCTAAGGGAACATTTTATTTTAAGTTCATTGATGCATCCAATATATGCAAGACAACTAATAAAAAATTTCAGATGGTGAATGATGTTGTTGAGGAAGTTGGTGAGGAAAATGTGATTTGTTGATGCAGAAGAGGAAGGGGGTTTATTGGACACCTTGTGCAGCTCATTGCATAGACCTAATGCTAGAGGAATTTGAGATGAAGATACCCCTTCACAAAGAGACAATTGCACGTGGTAAGAAAATAACCAATTTCATTTATGACAGGGTTGGTCTTATCAGTCTTTTGCAACACTTTACTAAAGGTGGTGATTTGATTAGACCCAGGGCTACACGTTTTGATACTTCTTACTTGGCATTGGAATGCTTGCAATGCATTGTGCAAAATGTATAATTCTGAAGAATGGATAGATATTCGGTTTGCGAAGACTAAAGATGAGAAAGTTATTAAAGAATTAGTTACTGATAAGGGGTTTTGGAAAGATACATTGAATTGTTTGAGGGGTGCTTATCAACTTATAAAAGTGTTGCGTATAGTGGATTCAGATCAGAAGCCATCCATGGGTGTTGGTAAATATGCAAGTGTAAGAATCCACCCGGTTTTAATTATCGAACCACAGGGATTGTGAGTGAATGCATTCAGTCTAAGTCTTGAGTATGAAGGTTTGTTTTATTGAAACAAAGATACGTCGAAGTAGTGTAATAAGGAAAAAGGAAAATAGAAAGACAATTCAGAAATGAAAATGCTTTGGGTTCTTGCTCAACTAGTCAATTCAAGCACATCATTCTATGCACATGTTCTCATGAATCTCTCCTTGATGCTATAGCCTAAGAAACTACCTATCGATGCCTCACATAGATAATTCTTTCAAACCAAAAGATAAGTCCAATTCCTTGTGTACTTAAAACATTTGTTTGAAGCATAAAGATTACAAAGTACATGCCAACAAACGCCAAACCTTCCTCTATTCCTAGTAGCCAATATAGAAGGGGTAATCCCAAATCAGTTTCCTAATCTATAACAAACTTCCGTTTTGATTATAGAAAAGCATAAAGCAAGCATGCATTCAAGCTTAGATTGAAATTCAGAAGATGGGATTCAAGGATAGAAGAAGAACATGTGGGAAAGAACTTAAGATTATAACTCAAATAAGAAAAGTCTTCCAAGAAAACCAAAGCAATAGAAGAGAGATTAGCCAAGCATGGCAAGGTTAAGAACCTGGATTACAAGCTTGGAAGCCTTCTCACACTCTCCTAGATGCTCCTCTACCTCTAAACTTGATCCAAAATGTGTAAAATGTCTAAGTGTTTTAAAGAAAATGACCAAAGCCTTATTTATAGGCAAAAAATACGAGTTTGGGCGCTCAGGCGCCAATGGAGCACGCCTGAGCGCCAACTCAAAATAACAAAACAGTAGCTTCTAGAGGCAGTTGGCGCCTAGGCGCCAATTGAGCACGCCTAGGCGCCAATTCCAACTTCTGGAACAGAAACTTCAGCTCTAGGCGCCAATTGAGCACGCCTAGGCGCCCAATGCTCGCTGGAAAACCTCTTGATCTTCTTCTTTACTCCTCTTTAAGCCTCCCTTCAATTCTCCAAGCCTCTTAACCTTCTTTCTTCAGCAGTTTCAGACCTGATTACTTAGGAACAAAGCAAAGAAAATATCTAGGAGCTCCAAGAGTTTATTAGCATAATGAACCCTCAATTCAAGAAGTAAAGATATGCAAGTCCTAAACATACTTAAAATGCAAGAAAGGTCCCTATAAAACTACAAAATTACCAAAACAAAGTAAGAACACAAAGAAAGACAAAAATGCATGAGAATGCATAAAACACTACATGAGACTCAACAAAAAGACTCAAAAATAACAAAGAAATGACCCTAAAAACAAGACAAAATCCCGGTCATCAATGGGATACATTTATGAAGAAATGGATAAGTGTAAGGAGACGATTAAATTTAACTTCCATGCCGTTCTCAGAAGGTACATCCTACATGACATTCACATATCTTACTTTTTAAAATTATAGTCTTAGACTCTTAGTTTGGGAACTAATTCTGTTATTTGTTTTGTTTTTACATTCTTTAATTTAGTTATAAGCCTATATTGGAGATCATTGATGGCCAATTATTTGCATATGTCTTTGCATGTTGCCGACCTCTACCTCAACTCAATGTTTCATTATCACTACTAGAAATTCATTGTTTAGCGACGGATTTAGCGACCGACTTTGCGACGGAATCCATTATATTTTGGTCAAACTCCAAGTTTGACTTACTAGCGACCGATTTAGCGATTGAAATTTCCGTCGCTAAAAAGGTAAAATAATCATAATAAAACAAAGTAGCGACTGAATTAGCGACAGATTATATAGCGACTGACATATCCGTACCGATTTACCAACGGAAATATTAGCATCCGAAGTTTCCGTCGCTACAGAAGTAGAATAAAAATAGCAATGCAAAGTTGAGACCGATTTAGCGACCGAAATTTTCGCCGCTAAGACGTATAATAGAAATACCAATACAAAGTAGTGACTGATTTCGACCACAATTTTCGTCGAAATGTTAGCGACCGCAATTTCCGTCGCTGAGAAGTAGAATTAAAATAACAAAGCAAAACAGCGACCGATTTAGCGATAGATATGTTAGCTCCTCTGATTGTGAGTGTAATTGGAGTGCTTTTAAGAGTGTAAGATTTCATTTTTTTTTAAATATCCAAGATTTCATATTTCATATTTATAAAGAGATGTATTTTGTGTTTCCAATTTTGTATGACGTGTCACTGATGTCTTAGAACGTATGTGATAGACAATCAGGACAAACTAAAGCATTTAAAAATGCAGGTGTTCACGTGAGCTGAACAGGAAAAGGCATGTTAGGAGTAATTACAATACAAGTGTAGCATGTAATGAATGAATGAAATACCAGGTAAAGATAAGCAAGTTTGAACAAATGAAGTGTTTAAGCATGACATCAACAATACAGATAGAACATGTAATCAAAGAGAGCATGTTTAAATTCATTCAGCGAATGAACCGGAAGCAAAAAGAATACATAGACAAGATAACTACCTCATGTGAAGAAGTAAATAAAGAGCACAACTAAAGTAAGTAGACAACTATAATATACAAGTCCTAGACATGTTACTACTAAAGCAATATACACAGATGAGATTTTATACCATTTGATTTCAAATACAGAATATTTACACATATAAACAGGCAAGATAACGGAGATATATACCAAGAAGAGACATACGACAAAAAGAATTCATAAACAACCACAGTAGTTTGTACAAAATGAATAATATGCACAAAGGAAAATAGAAACATGTAGAACAGGTATGAACATGTCACAAAAACAATTTAGACAACATATATGAACAATACCTAAGAACTAAGCAAATAGACAAATAAGATCACTACTTAAAAAAAGGGAAAACAAGAGCTATGCAACACAAAAACACTATATACCATGAAGAATTCACAGAGGAGGGAATTGATTACGACCAGGGGCGGACCCACATAGGGCCCAGGGGTTCAGTTGAACCCCCTGAAGAAAAAAAAAATTCAACCTACCCCCTATAACATATTTTTTTTGAACACCTGAAAATTTAATATTGCACCCTAGACCCCATCTCCTCTTTCTCTCACACTATAGTCACTATTAGTCAGATCTCTCTCCTCTCACAGTCACCACGCACGCACTCTGCACTCACGCTCTCATTCTCTGATTTCCCAAGCTGGCCAAGCACCACCACCGGCCACCACCACGCCGGCCGCCGCCGCCGCACCACCACGTGCCACTCTCCAGCCGTGCGCCCCTGCCTTTGGCCGTGCCTCTGCAGTTCTAATTTCTACAGGTATGGGCATGGCTGATTTTTTCCTAACCCTAATTTCTGTTTTTCCCCTAATTTCTAAAGTTATAATCTTCTAATTCTTCTCACCTGTTCAATTTGTTTATCCTAGTTTCTTGTTTTCAAGATTTTCCCCTTCAATTCCAAGTTCAAATTTATATTTTCTTTTTTTGAATCAACAACTTGTTTCATTCTTTTCCATTGACGTTGAATGTAACTTATTCCAAACACAAACTACATTCATCCTCAGCAATGATATAATGACCAAATAGCATCAATTGGCACGAAAAGAATGACCTAAAATTACCACTAGTAATAGTTATATTGTGTGAAATGGCAATCTTTGTACATCATGCAGCTCATACAAATAATCATATACAACTCCTGCCCGGGTCCTCGCACTGAGATAGCCATAGCCCATAAGTCCATATGCTCTATGATCTTTTGCCTAACTTTGTGAACTGCATCAGGTGATCAGGGGATGTGCACTTCTTCTCATTACCTTAAATGTTAAACGGATATAGTGTTGATACATTTTAAATTTATACTTTCATTTCAAATTTGTTTCATTTACTGGAATAATTTTAGTGTTGCCTATATTGAAAAGAATTGAGTTAGAACTGAAAATACATTGACTATTTGATTGTGTTGAGCTGCAAGCATCATGGTTTTGTTGATTTATAAATAATGGCATGGTGAGCACCAACATGTGATGGATCACTTGCTATATCTTACAGGGTGTTTTGTCTTTTGTAACCTATGGTGTTACTGTATCATCTTTTGCTTTCTTGGGGCTGGGTAGTAAGGTAGTTATTAATGTTGTTTGGATAACTTAACTATGAAGTATGTTGCTGTCCTTAGTTCTTAGTGATTACTTGGGTCTGATTTGTGTGTAAGGTAATTGATTTCTCAAACGTTGTATTGCTGTTAGCACTCCTTGTGCTTGATTTTAATGAATGCTTTGCTTATCAAAAATAAATAAATAATGGCATGGTAACTTGCCATTCCAATTGGCAGCTCAATTGTTTGTATATGCAAGCTGCTGCAAATTACCTTGTTCTGATATGAATCAAAGTGTTTAATTAAATGCTTAATTATATTATTAATCCTCTTTCTTTTGTTAAAATAGAGTAGTGCTGCCATGTTTTTACTGATTATTGTATGTTTTTAATTTTAGGAAGGTCATAGACAAATTTGAACCCCCTGACCCCGGGGTCCTGGATCCGCCACTGATTACGACAAAGAGAGCATGTTATCAAGGAGCTTAACTGAAAGAACAGAGCATGCATTCGATGTCTAAGAAAAGGACAACAATAGAAAAAAAACTAAGATATACATCTATGAAAGAATTTAAATCTAAGCATGCAAGACTATGGATTTTAATTATGAATAAAACATCCTACAATATCATACAGTAGGCTCAAATGTAAGCACATAGTATACACAAATGAAAGAATGCTAAACAATAATAGAAAAAGAAAGAGCATGAAAAATTTAAACTAAGTAAAGCAAACAAATGACAAGAACCTCAATAATCAGAATTAATTGATTTAATCCTGCCAAATTGGTTACAAGTCGAAGCAAAGATAAAACTAAACTAAACTGAAAAGAAAGAAAGAAAAAATGTTCTGTAAAATAGCTTGAGGATATTTTGAAGATAAGCCTTTTTGTATCCCTTTATAAAGAAGATGATCCAGCTTGTGCAGGAGACATAACAACATCTTCTTCAGGCAATCTTCATTTAGTGCTAGCGGCTTCAATCTTCCTCTTCTTCAGAGCTCGTTGCGTAGAGGTCATCAGACACCTATCTGAGCGATGAAGACTACTCGAGCAACCCTTGCTTTCCTTCTTGACTCAACAAGTTCTGCTTCTTCTCTTTCTCCGACTCCATCAGTAGAGTCTTCAACCACTTTTTCCATCTTCAGCACAGTAGTTTCTTGAATGGGTGATGGTCATGAATATCTTCATCAAGGTGCTCAACAATCTTAAGATAAGGGGGCAGAAGTCCTTTCTCTTCACTCTTTGCAATATGAGAGAGCCTGAGGGTAAATGACTTTCAAAAAGATAGTCAATGCAATCAGTTCATTCTCACTTGGCAGCAACGTCTTTCTGATGACAGCATAGACAGACAGACGTTCATCACGCAAGTTGCTTATACTCCTTACAACATCTTCTTCAGCGTACTTCAAGATGCATTCAGAGTCAGAGTATTTCTCTCAACTGCTGGAGTACCTTTCCCTGAAATCCAGGTTTACATTTAGAATAGCAGCAACGTGATGGATGGTGAGGGCAGTTATGCGGTTGATCTTTAGTATGCTCCACGCGATTGATGACTATTGCTAGTCCTTTTTAGTTCCATTCGAGAACATAATGACCGCCTTGCTTGTGAGGAGGATGCAACCGTCTTCTGATCGGCGTTTGAACCTTCTGAAGGATTAGGAAGCTTTGTGAGTCTAGATTCCGAGATAAGCGTCTTTTAGTCTGAAACGAATGTGATATATTGGGAAGCTAAATCCACTACCATGTGACGAATTTCTCATGCTAGAAAGAATTGATCTTTGAGCTAATGAGAAACCGCTCAGCATGGAGTTGTAAATTTCTCTACACTATATGCGTTGAGGCGTTGAACATTCTTCAAACTTGACCCACAAAGAAGGTGGGTGATGGCATCACTAGCGTTTGAACTGAGCAGATATATCAATATTGTTCTAATACTAATGGAGCGATTGTTGATAGCATGTTGCTACAAATTTCTCCATTAGACAATTCACCTTCTTCATTTGACCGAGCTGGTTAAACCGTCTAGTAGCTGATAAAGCACTTATGCTTTTAGACATTGCTTGGTCAGAAGAAGCATCATTTGGACGATCCACTTCATAAAAATTCATCTTATATTTCTCAGTGAAATGTTAGAGATCTCCTTGATGACATCTTATACCATATGTAAAAGATTTTCTTGTGCATCAGCTTCTTCTGATGTGTTAGGGTCAAAGCCAGCAATGCAGAGCACGACTGATGGTAGAACTTAAGAGACTGCTTCTCGTTGACTCATGTACTAATTTATCTTCTGCCGATAAGTCTCTTGGTACATTGCTCTAGCTATGACTATCTTCTGGTCTTCATTCCTTGCTTGCACAGCAGAGTCCATCTATCGTCTTCTGATGCTTCAGCTGATGTCGTAGGGTGGACTGCTTGGAGCGTTAGCATGTGAAGGTGAATCAGCACTCTAAGTCTTCCTCCTCCAGAGATGTAGCTGCTCTGTCCTGCTCCTCCTAGAGACAAAGATCAAGGTGCTTTCTGAAGGTAGGTCTTTTGTAGAGTCCATTTCCCTTGATCTGATGACGCCTTGCTACCTCTCATGACTCATAAGACCCCGCATCCAAAATATTGTGCATCGTTGAAGTGGTGGATGTGGTACTTCATGTTGAGCCCATTTCCAGTCTTTGATGATGTAAGAGATGAGTGAGATTGTACTACAATCGTTCAATTTATATGCTTGATCTGATAACCTGCTCTGATACCACACTTTTTGGCTACACTTCATTGCTTGCTTATCATCTTTTTAATAATGCCAAAGGGGGAGAAAGTAAAAGTATAGAGGTTTAGAGTCTTGAAAAAGTTTTAAGAGATGCTCTGAAAAAGTCAAGTCTATATTTGCATATTTCCAAGGGGGGGGGGGGTATATAGAAACTTATAAAGTTTACTTAAAAAGTTTTGAAAAGCAAAAACCATATCAACGTTTTTTCCTAAGAAAGGATAGTCTATATAGAACTCAGGGGGAGTCTATGTTTTCTTTAAAAATATTTTCAACTACCCTCTAATTCGTTTCAACTAAGAGGGAGATCGCTAAGTTCAAACACATCATATCGTTTTAAAATCTAATTTTGATCAATAACAATTTTATATATGGAAGCACTTTGATGAAAACTACTTATCAATCAATTTGAATTTCGGGAATTATTCAATTTTGAATAAAGTACTTCAACGTCAAACTATCCTGAAAAGAAAGATTGAGAATTCACAAGACAGTCTGGCACACATGCGACACAAGCTAAGCCACATTCGCTCCAGATCATTCAATGCCAGCTCATCACTCAGAAAGTTGAACACAAATTTCAAGGCGCCAAAGATAAAATTAGAATGCAACAATTTGTTAAGGATTCAAATGAGATCACATGAAGACTCTCTCTTTCCTTAAAGTGCGCTGACCGAAACAGAAAAGGACAACATGTCATCATCAATTTTCCCAATTGTCTCACTTCTGAAAAGTAGCCAAAGTCTATTGCCACCTACTATCTGACAAACATCACATTTTTGGCTAAGGGATAGACTTAAACAGTAGCATGCATTTAATGCATCTACCAATCGAAGCCATTTGAATCAACGACCAGATCTTGTCACACAACGGTTAGAACAATGGTTGGATTTGTCTCACAACGGCTACAACAATTGCAAGCAAGTATTTAAGGCAGATCTGAAGAAAGAAGAGCAGAAGAGTTAACACCGAAAGAACAAGAACACCAACGCATTCATTCATTCTTCTAAGCATTCAAAGCTCTTCAAGTTCAAAGCAGAAAATTTCTTAAGTGTCAAATACTTAACCACCAAACCTGCTAAAAGAGAGAAAGAACCTAGAACCTTAAAGAGTCGAATCTCTTCATTTATTTCTCTCTAAGAATCAGAACTCTTGAGTGATCCAAAGTCATATCTGAACCAAACACTTAGAGTTCTAGTGCCATAAATTCTCTATCATCACTCTTGTAAGAAGAGAATCTTTGTAAAACTAAACGATCTTTGTAAAGATTATAGGAGAAGTCCTGGACAATACTTGTAGGAGAAGTCCTGTAGAATACTTGTAGGAGAAGTCCTGGAGAATACTTGTATTGGAGAAGTCCTTGATACTTGCTAGTGAAAATCTTGGTGGTGGCCAAGTACTGGACGTAGCCCATCGTTCAGGGGTGAACCGGTATATATCTGTGTGTGTTGATCATCCGATAAATCTTCTTAGAATTCCGCTGCACTAAACGTTTACGAAAAGTTTTTAAAAACATATATTCTTTTCGAAAAACAAAGTTTTAAAAGAACACAATTCAACCCCACACCCCTTTCTTATGTTATTTACTTATATCTCAGAAAAGGGAGGTTTGAATTGTGCCCTTCAAAAACTTTAAGATCCAAACGATGGTTGATGTATAGACGATGAACTGAATCGTTTGGCGCAGTGGATAAGCAAGAGTATATGAAAGAGACAATGTCACACAAGCTTTTATACCGGTTCACCCCCAGAATGATATGGTTACATTCAGTCCTAGACGTTAACCGAGATTTCACTAAGGGTGAGTTCCAAGGACTCCTTCTTCCAGGTATTCTTCAATTTGCCTCCTCAGGCAAGAGTATTCTTTAGCAACCGCCTCTCCAGGCATTGAGTATTATCGCCTCTCAATGCCAAGTAATATTTCAGAACTACCTCCCCATGCATTGAGTACACTTAAAGCCTCTCAAGGCTAAGTATTATTTCAGAACTGCCTCTCCAGACATTGAGTACTCTTTGTCCCTGCCTCTCCAGGAAGATGAGTATTATTTGGCCACTACCTCTCCAGGAAGAACAAGTATTCAAAGGACTCCTCCTCACAAGTATTATTAGGACTCCTCCTAACAAGTATAAATGACTTCTCCTAAATGATCTTTCTCATGACCACTTTTACTACTGTACAATCTCTTTTGAATAAGAGGGATACTAGTAATATGAAGCACTAAGAACTATAAAGTAGTATAGAATTACTTTATATTCTTTTACAACAAGGATGAAATAAAAAGATAAATCTCTTATGTGCGATTCTCCTTGTTGCTAAGGCTGATGATGATGTCTTCTTTTGAGCTCAGGCCTCTAGACTTTTCTTCAGACGATAGGAATATGTTCTTGAGAGCATGTCTGAAAATAATGAATTGGGTTAGGATATTCTGATTGAATCCTAATTCAGATTTCTAAAAGTCTGGTGTTTGGAATTTCAAAAGCCAATTTGTGAAATCTTCAACTCTTCGTATTTATAGCTTATGGTCTTCTATGAGTAGAAATTTAGTCGTTGGATGGTCTTCACATGAATTATAACCATTGCATCGAACTGTGCTGAAGTCAGTAAAACGTGTTGAATTGGTACAACTCGATGCAGACCTATTGCTTTGTGTGAGACCCAAGTTTTTAAGTTTGGAATAACCCGAATAAAATTCCTTTTCACGATTAATTTGATGTAACGTGGAGGAAAACCTGAATAAGTCTTTATTGAATGGAATAAATTTGTGAAGGAGAAAGTTCAGGAAAAAGCTAAGGATTGTATCAAAGTCGATAAAAGTTATACCACGATTAGTATTCGCTTAAACCTAGGTCAAAAACGCTAATAAATAGCTAATTTACTCTTTAAGACACGATGGAAGCTAATTCCAAAAATCTTCAGAGAAATGTTAGAACTTCTCTTATTCGTCTATAAACAAGCGTTTCGATACGAAACCCTGGAATGTACGAACGTCAAATTCCAATACTCGGAAGTTTGCTGAAACCAAAACCCTGATAGTTCAAGAAACCTAAAATCAACAGACGATGAAGACTTTTTCTATTCGGAGCTTCAAACGAAGATTCCACATGCGTACGCCTATTTCTCTTGATATTTCTAATCTTTCTTCAGAACGAAGTTTTCTCATCCAACATCAACTGCAAAAAGTAGTTTTTCGGGAAAAATCGATTTACACCGACTTTGGATCGTTTGATTAAATTCCAAGAAACCTGTTTTGAGTTCTGGAATTCTGTCGCCAGAACTTATCTTAGAATTCTCCGAGGAATACGCAGGAAAAATTGGAATCGCGAAATTTTCATTTTTCCAAATTTTCCAAAACCTATAAATAGCGAGAAAATGAAAAAATTTTCAAAAACTCACCATTTTCTTTCCTTGAACCCGCGAGCATAGGAGAAGGAGAAGGAGAAAGTGATTTTCGCCGATTCTTGCCCGATCGCTGCACCGTTCGTTGCTAATCGAAGACTTCGAGGTATAGATACTATCCCTCACTTCTAATCGTCAATTCTGTCGTCTTTCTCTATGTCTTTATGTGCTCAAAGTTTTGAGCTTTTTGTAAAACTGTCCAAATAAGCTGATTTTAGTGTCTAAACTTATTCTCTGCATGCTCCTGAGCGTGTTTAGCTAATTACATTTTGCCGAATGTCGCTGAAATGCCGCCGGAATTCATTTATGTTGGAAAAACCCATTTATGGACAAAGTTTCATTCTTTAAGCTGAAAATTCACGACTTAGCTTAGCGCTAGTAGGATTAGTCGTCTTAAACGTCGTTGGTGACGTCCCCATCCAATTTTTTTTTCGAAAATCCAGTTTTGAAATTCTGAGCTGAAAATAATGACCAAAATACCCCTGCGACAGTTTTTGATCCGAAAATTTTTCTGAGCTTAGATTCGTCTTAGTTACGACTAATGATAACCTAGGAACCAAGTTTGATCGAAGAAAAATCGGCCCACCCAATTGTGAAAAGTGGCCGAGAGCTCCTCATTAAGGGGGGGGGGGAATTTCGTTTTTCGAAAACTTGTCTTAACGCGTTAGATTGTCGTACTTCAGAGTTTATAATGTTTCGTGTAACCCTAGTACGTATTGTTTGCTGAGTTTCTGACTCACTGTGATTGATTTCTGTGAATTTGTCCTAAGGTTCGTTTGAGGAACTTTGTACATTCGAAGAGGAAGTTTGTGAAGGAAAACTTGGAGAGCGAGCTGGAGAACCTACAGGTGAGGGCTACTCACTGAATACTAGATAATGAATTAGGTGTCGACGATTTCGACTTGATTTACTGTTTATGCACTTGATTGTGTTTGACTGGGAAAAACGTTTTCTGAGGCTACGGCTGACAATTAATAATCTTTTATTGCTTGATTGTTGTTGAGGTTGATTCACATGCTATGTGCTACCTGGTTAATCTAGGATGTGTGATATTTGCCCTACATGATAAGTGCTAAATGGTTATTCCTCAATGTGTTGATATATGTGCCATGACTGTTGGATTGTACTGTTTGAAATATGCAAATACACATATATCTGTTGTTCGTCAGAGTGAGGATAACAGGCAGTTATGCCAGAATTTGTCGTGAGATTTTGTGAAAGTTTGACGGGACGAACAGAGATTCGGACCCTTGTTGTTGTTTTGATGGATCGAGACCTTCTCTGGGAATTACTTGAGATTACGGGATCTTTTAAACTCATAAGTTTAGAGACAAAACTAAATGGAAACTATTTTACAAGGAAAATTCATAAGACATTAAACAACCTCTGAATCTTTAAATAATGATCACAATCGCAAGTAAGAACTTAGGACTTGAACATTAGTTTTGGAAAAATGAGAAGTGTCGCCGAGTCCAAGTTTTGGGGAAATTAATAAGTTTTTGAGTACGTTGATGCTCTTTTGCTCGATGAGCTGATTTGTTGTTGGGCTATCTGAAAGATAAGCCGGGAAACGGGTAGTTTCCAAGTACATTGGTACTTGTTGCTCGCTGAGCAGTTTTTGACCATCGGATGGAGATGAGTCGGATGATTCGAGAAATCATCATGAGATATTTTAATAATTAATTGTCTTTTGTCGCAGAATCGACATTTACCTTAGGGTATTCTTTTTAGAGACAATAAGTTAGCTAGAACACGTGACGACGTGACGACGTGACGAGTGAGTCGGAGACGTTGTTTGGCTAATCACTTTGCATTCATGCACTCATTTTGAGGTATTAACACGGCAGGAAGTCGGACCTCGGTGGATTCTAAAATGGTCATAAGACCCGGATTTCCACATAAGAACACTGCGGTGATTCTTGGTAGCAGACGGAAATGGCAGGCCTGCGGGTTTACTGCTGATCTGACTACACTTTGTTTGGTATAAGAGACGCCTGAGCAGAAATGGTCCCACCGTGGCTGGTGTTAGGGCTGACTCGTTGGTGCCCATCCCTCCGGAATGCATCTTGTTCCTTTGCATTTGCATTTCATGCACCATTCATGCTGATTTAGTTGCTGAATGTATTTGTTACCTGTTAACATTGTTTGAGATATGTTAATTGCCAGTAAATGTTATTTATTTTCGTTGACAGGATATACAATTTATAATGTTGTTATTCATAACTAAGCCTATGTGGCTACTATTTAAACTTTGCCTATTGGATGTACTATTATGTAATTCTTTGAGTTGACCCTTGCGCGTGCTACCTGTGTATGGGGGGCTATGTATGCCCTTTTTGTCAGATGTCGATGGCCGATTGGTTCGAGATGGTCGTCCCTTCGGGGGGGACCAGGTTTGAGTTGCTGGACACGGACACCCCGGGCTCTTGGGTGGTCGACCCCGCCGGTCACCGAGCCATTTACACGGGGCGAATAATGGAGGACCATGTCGACAGAATGGGAAACCTGACGCACGGAGTCTTGAGACGCCACACCGTTAGCTTCAACCTACCATCGGGCGTGCACTGTGGCCCTGGGGTTGTAGTACCACCACCATCGCTTGAGGACAAGGAGGACCCTTCGGAGGAGTTGCCTGTAGGAGGGGCTTCATCTGATTCTAGCTCACCCACCGTCGTGGCTGCTGTTGATTTGGGATCGGCTACAGTACCCGTAGGACCCGTTGTGAGGACCGATGAAGTCATTGACCTGATCGTCTTGGATTCAGATTCAGATGACGATCATGGTGATGCGTAGTTGGGAGTGGTGTGTAGTACTCCTCTAGTCAGGATTAGGGTAGGAGTAGCGTCGTGGCTCTAATCTTCAGTTTTTCTCATTTTGGGGCAGGGTAGGTCCCCGACCTTTAGCTTTTTGTGTGGTTCTCTTTACGGGAGTCACAGGGAGTTGGTCGGATTAGGAGGTCTTCGGGCTGTTTTGAGCTGACCTACTTTCTTTTTGGAGGACTGTATATAGAATACTGACCTTATATTTTGTGTTGTACATATTTGCCGTCAGGCACTACTTTCCCGTCACTGGAGGTTACCCGTGACGTGGCATGTTGTTTACTGTGGGGAGTGTATCTATATTGTATATTAGTCTTGTTTATCTTTCGTCGATACGTCTTTAAATTCGACAAGTCTTTTATTTACTGAAAACAAATATCGAAAAAAAATATTCACGTTTTTCCGCTTTTATTTTCTTTTTGGTTACTAAAGTGACGCCACCGAAATTGGGGTGTTACATTGTGGTATCAGAGCTTGTCGAGTCTTTCGGGAGTCTTTGGGAAATAGGTCTTCTGTGCTAGGTTGTGTGACTCCGCAAAGAGTGAAAATTGATTGTCTGCAAGCGATTTTTCGCTTAGAATTGATTGGAGTTATTGCTTAATCATATTGTATAGTTATGTTAGATGCTATCTTATGATGAGTACTAACTGTTTGTTTGACTTAACAGAACATGGTGAACACTAACCAACTAGCGGAGATGATGGCCACTATGGCCCAAGCACGTGATCAGCATCAGCGTCAGAGGGAAGTGACACTGGACCAGAACAAGGGCCTAAATGATTTCAGGAGACAAGATCCTCCTAAGTTTACTGGTGGAACCGACCCTGACAAAGCGGATCTCTGGATCCAGGAGATTGAGAAGATTTTTGGTGTATTGCAAACTGCCGAAGGTGCCAAGGTTGGCATGGCTACTTATCTGCTGCTTGGTGATGCTGAGTACTGGTGGAGAGGCGCCAGGGGAATCATGGAAGCCAACAATGAAGAGATCAACTGGAATTCTTTCCGAACTGCATTTTTGGAAAAGTATTTCCCAACTAGTGCTCGGGATGAGCGAGAGGCACAGTTTCTGACACTTCGTCAAGGGAGCATGTCTGTACCTGAATTCGCTACTAAGTTGTAGTCTTTGGCCAAGCATTTCCAATTCTTCAATGATCGTGTGGATGAGCGCTACATGTGTAAGCGTTTTGTCAATGGTCTGAGGCCGGATATTGAGGATTCCGTGAGGCTGTTGGGAATCATGCTTTTTCAGTGGCTTGTTGAGAAAGCTACAGAAGTTGAACTGATGAAGAATAAGAGGTTGAACCGTGCTGGAATGGGAGGACCAGTGAGATCAGGTTCTCAAAACTGCCAAGGAAAAAGGAGATTTCAGAACAAGAAGTCGTATCAACGTCCTGCTGGGAGAGGGTTTACCCCAGGATCTTACAGACCTATGGCTGGTACTGCTGGTAGTTCTGGAGATCAGGCTGTGAACATAAATGTGAATTGTTTCAAGTGCGGAAAGCTGGGGCACTATGCTAATGCGTGTACAGACACGAGGCCTAAGTGCTTTAATTGTGACAAGTTTCGACACACTGCCAGTCAGTGTAGGGCACCCAAGACTGAACCGTCTGTCAACACTGCTCGAGGAAAGCGCCCTGCTGCCAAAGCAAGAGTTTACACCATGGATGGTGAAGAGGCTGAAGGAGTTGATGGTCTGATCAGAGGGAATTGCAAGATTGACGGTAATCTCCTAACTGTACTTTTCGATTCCGGTGCAACGCATTCTTTTATTTCTAGGGAGTGCGTGACCAGACTGAAACTACCTGTTACTGCTTTGAGCTTTGAGCTTTGATCTTATTGTCACTACACCTGCTAAAACCCTACTTGCTAATGCTGCATGCATGTACTGTCCGGTGACATATAGAGATAGAGTCTTTCATGCTAATCTAGTATGCATAACTCTCAAGAACTTAGATGTGATCCTAGGAATGGATTGGCTATCTCATTATCATTGTCTTTTGGACTGCAACCGAAAGAGGGTGGTTTTTCCTGACTCGGATCTTTTCGAGTATCTATCTGCAAACCATATTAGTGTTTCTTTGAACGAGGGATCTCAAGAGTATTCTTCATTGCTGAACCTAGAGGGTAAAGGGAACCCGAATGTGAACGATATTCCAATTGTGAGAGACTTCACTGATGTTTTTCCTGACGATGTACCTGGATTGCCGCCTGTACGCGACATCGAGTTTGCTATTGACATTGTACCGGGAACAGGGCCGATTTCGATTGCACCATATCGTATGGCACCTGCAGAGTTAGTGGAATTAAAGTCTCAGATAGAGGATCTTCTGTCGAAAGGATTTATTCGTCCAAGTGTTTCGCCTTGGGGAGCGCCAGTTTTATTGGTAAAGAAGAAGGATGGGAGATCTAGATTGTGTGTTGATTACCGACAACTTAACAAAGCAACCGTCAAGAATAGGTATCTGTTGCCTAGAATTGATGATTTGATGGATCAACTTCGAGGAGCTGCGGTATTCTCAAAGATAGACCTGAAGTCGGGTTATCATCATATTAGAGTGAAGAATGAGGATATTCAGAAGACTGCATTCAGAACTCGCTATGGACACTATGAGTATTTGGTGATTCCATTTGGAGTGACAAATGCACCTGCTATTTTCATGGACTACATGAACAGGACTTTTCATGCATTCTTAGATCGATTCGTCGTAGTGTTTATCGACGACATTCTGATTTACTCAAAGGATGCTAAGGACCATGAGGAACACCTGCGCCAAGTTTCGCAAGTACTGGGGGAGAAGAAGCTGTACGCTAATCCTTCCAAGTGTAAGTTTTGGCTGGGAGAGGTTAAATTCTTAGGTCATGTAATCTCTAAAGAAGGTATAGCTGTGGATCCAGCAAAGGTAGAGACAGTATTGGCATGGGAACAGCCAAGGACTGTGACGGAAATAAGAAGTTTTGTTGGTTTGGCTGGATACTATCGTCGTTTCATCGAGAACTTCGCCAAGATTGTTGGACCTTTGACTCAACTTACGAGGAAGGATCAACCTTTCGCATGGACCGAAGCTTGTGAAACAAGTTTCCAAACGATGAAGGAACGTTTGACAACGTCACCTGTACTAGTTCTGCCACAACTAGAGGAACCGTATGAGGTTTACTGTGATGCTTCGCATCAAGGTTTGGGATGTGTGCTGATGCAACATCGGAAAGTTGTAGCTTATGCTTCACGATAACTGAAGACTCATGAGAAGAACTATCCAACTCATGATTTAGAGCTAGCTGCCATCGTATTTTCACTGAAGATCTGGAGACATTACTTATACGGATGCACTTTTACCATATTCAATGATCATAAGAGTTTGAAATATATGTTTGACCAGAAGGAGCTGAACATGAGACAGCGAAGATGTATGGAATTTATCAAGGATTACGAATTTACTTTGAAATATCATCCTGGAAAGGCTAATGTTGTTGCTGTTGCCTTGAGCAGAAAGATGCATATCTCATCGATGATGATTAAAGAGCTGCAATTGCTGGAACAATTCAGAGATTTGTGCTTAGACGTGAGATCATCCGAGGGAAAACTGAAGTTCGGTATGATCAAGATCGCAAATGGATTGATGGAAGAAATCCGAGATCAACAGTTACAAGATGAATTTCTACTCGGAAAAAGGAATTTGGTAATTCAGGGTAAGGACCCAGAATTCAAGGTAGGAAATGATAATATTCTACGGTGTAAGGATAGAGTTTGCGTACCTAACAACCCTGACTTGAGGAGGTTGATTATGGACGAAGGTCACAAGAGCAAGTTGAGCATTCATCCTTGAATGAAAAAGATGTACCAAGACTTGAAGATGAATTTTTGGTGGCCAGGAATGAAGAGACAAGTGGCTGAGTATGTAGCTGCGTGTTTAACATGTCAGAAGGCTAAAGTGGAACATCAGAAACCTTCGGGTATGTTACAAAGTTTGGATGTACCAGAATGGAAATGGGACAACATATCGATGGATTTCGTCGTAGCTTTGCCAAGAACTCAGAAAGGTTATGATTCGATTTGGGTAATAGTGGATCGATTAACCAAGTCGGCTCATTTTATACCTGTGAGAACTACCTACAATGTGGAGAAACTGTCGGAGATTTATATAGCTGAGATTGTACGCCTTCATGGGGTACCGACTAGTATTGTTTCTGACCGAGACCCAAAATTTACTTCACATTTTTGGGAAACTCTTCAGGAGGCATTGGGAACGAGGCTGAGATTAAGTTCTGCTTATCACCCACAGACTGATGGACAGACTGAGAGGACTATCCAATCATTGGAAGACTTACTACGAGCTTGCGTTTTGGACAACAAGGGTAGTTGAGATAATCTATTGCCATTGATTGAGTTCACTTACAACAACAGTTTTCATACGAGCATAGGTATGGCACCGTATGAAGCTTTGTATGGTCGCAAGTGTCGAACACCCTTGTTTTGGTATCAAGATGGAGAGAATTTGTTAGTTGGACCAGAACTTCTGCAACAGACAACCGAGAAGATCAAACAGATCAGATAGAAAATGAAGACTTCTCAAAGTAGACAGAAAAGTTATGCAGATCAAAGGCGCAGAACTCTAGAATTTGAAGAAGGAGATCATGTGTTTCTGCGAGTTACACAGACTACAGGAGTTGGACGAGCGATTAAGTCGAGGAAACTTACGCCAAAGTTTATTGGACCTTGCCAGATCACTCGTCGTATAGGACCAGTTGCTTACCAGATTGCACTACCACCATTTTTATCAAACATTCACGATGTCTTTCATGTGTCAAAACTGAGGAAGTACATTGCGGATCCGACGCATGTTATCGAACTTGATGACATCGAGTTGAAGGATGAACTGTCTTTCGAGACGCCGCCAATTAGCATTGGTGACACAAGGATAAAACAGTTGAGGGGAAAAGAGATTGTGTTGGTGAAAGTCATTTGGAATAAGGACACTTGTGATGCGACATGGGAACTGAAGGAAAAGATCAAGGAACAGTATCCGGAACTTTTTGATGAACCTTAAGTTTCGAGGACGAAACTTTCTTTTTGGAGGGTAGTAATGTGAGACCCAAGTTTTTAAGTTTGGAATAACTCGAATAAAATTCCTTTTCACGATTAATTTGATGTAACGTGGAGGAAAA
Organism: Lotus japonicus; assembly: GCF_012489685.1. Taxonomy (NCBI): domain Eukaryota; kingdom Viridiplantae; phylum Streptophyta; class Magnoliopsida; order Fabales; family Fabaceae; genus Lotus; species Lotus japonicus. The sequence goes on from NC_080044.1 coordinate 23,495,959, forward strand.
CCTGAATAAGTGTTTATTGAATGGAATAAATTTGTGAAGGAGAAAGTTCAGGAAAAAGCTAAGAATTGTATCAAAGTCGATAAAAGTTATACCACGATTAGTATTCGCTTAAACCTAGGTAAAAAACGCTAATAAATAGCTAATTTACTCTTTAAGACACGATGGAAGCTAATTCCAAAAATCTTTAGAGAAATGTTAGAACTTCTCTTATTCGTCTATAAACAAGCGTTTCAATACGAAACCCTGGAATGTACGAACGTCAAATTCCAATACTCGGAAGTTTGCCGAAACCAAAACCCTGATAGTTCAAGAAACCTAAAATCAACGGACGATGAAGACTTTTTCTATTCGGAGCTTCAAACGAAGATTCCACACGCGTACGCCTATTTCTCTTCATATTTCTAATCTTTCTTCAGAACGAAGTTTTCTCATCCGACATCAACTGCAAAAAGTAGTTTTTCGGGTAAAATCGATTTACACCGACTTTGGATCGTTTGATTAAATTCCAAGAAACCTATTTTGAGTTCTGGAATTCTGTCACCATAACCTATCTTAGAATTCTCCGAGGAATACGCAGGAAAAATCGGAATTGCGAAATTTTCATTTTTCCAAATTTTCCAAAACCTATAAATAGCGAGAAAATGAAATTTTTTTCAAAAACTCACCATTTTCTTTCCTTGAACCCGCGAGCATAGGAGAAGGAGGAGGAGAAAGTGATTTTCGCCGATTCTTGCCCGATCGCTGCACCGTTCGTTGCTAATCGAAGACTTCGAGGTATAGATATTATCCCTCACTTCTGATCGTCAATTCTGTCGTCTTTCTCTATGTCTTTCTGTGCTCAAAGTTTTGAGCTTTTTGTAAAGCTGTCCAAATAAGCTGATTTTAGTGTCTAAACTTATTCTCTGCATGCTTCTGAGCGTGTTTAGCTGATTACATTTAGCCGAATGTCGCCGAAATGCCGCCCGAATTCATTTCTATTGGAAAAACCCATTTCTGGACAAAGTTTCTTTCTTTAAGCTGAAAATTCACGACTTAGCTTAGCGCTAGTAGGATTAGTCGTCTTAAACGTTGTTGGTGACGTCCCCATCCAATTTTTTTTCGAAAATCCAGTTTTGAAATTTTGAGCTGAAAAGAATGACCAAAATACCCCTGCGACAATTTTTTATCCGAAAATTTTTCTGAGCTTAGATTCGTCTTAGTTACGGCTAATGATAACCTAGGAACCAAGTTTGATCGAAGAAAAATCGGCCCACCTAATTGTGAAAAGTGGCCGAGAGCTCCTCATTAGGGGGGTGGGGGAAATTTCGTTTTTCGAAAACTTGTCTTAACGCGTTAGATTGTCGTACTTCGGAGTTTATAATGCTTCGTGTAACCCTAGTACGTATTGTTTGCTGAGTTTCTGACTCATTGTGATTGATTTCTGTGAATTTGTCCTAAGGTTCGTTTGAGGAACTTTGTGGATTCGAAGAGGAAGTTTGTGAAGGAAAACTTGGAGAGCGAGCTGGAGAACCTACAGGTGAGGGCTACTCACTGAATACTAGATAATGAATTAGGTGTCGACGATTTCGACTTGATTTACTGTTTATGCACTTGATTGTGTTTGACTGGGAAAAACGTTTTCTGAGGCTACGGCTGACAATTGATAATCTTTTATTGCTTGATTGTTGTTGAGGTTGATTCACATGCTATGTGCTACCTGGTTAATCTAGGATGTGTGATATTTGCCCTATATGCTAAGTGCTAAATGGTTATTCCTCAATGTGTTGATATATGTGTCATGACGGTTGGATTGTACTGTTTGGAATATGCAAATACACATATATCTGTTGTTCGTCAGAGTGAGGATAACGAGCAGTTATGCCAGAATTTGTCGTGAGATTTTGTGAAAGTTTGACAGGACGAACAGAGATTCGGACCCTTGTTGTTGTTTTGATGGATTGAGACCTTCTCTGGGAATTACTTGAGATTACGGGATCTTTTAAACTCATAAGTTTAGAGACAAAACTAAATGGAAACTATTTTACAAGGAAAATTCATAAGACATTAAACAACCTCTGAATCTTTAAATAATGATCACAATCGAAAGTAAGAACTTAGGACTTGAACATTAGTTTTGGAAAAATGAGAAGTGTCACCGAGTCCAAGTTTTGGGGAATTAATAAGTTTTTGAGTACGTTGATGCTCTTTTGCTCGATGAGTTGATTTGTTGTTGGGCTATCTGAAAGATAAGTCGGGAAACGGGTAGTTTCCAAGTACATTGGTACTTGTTGCTCGCTGAGCAGTTTTTGACCATCGAATGGAGATGAGTCGGATGATTCGAGAAATCATCATGAGATATTTTTATAATTAATTGTCTTTTGTCGCAGAATCGACATTTACCTTAGGGTATTCTTTTTAGAGACAATAAGTTAGCAAGAACACGTGATGACGTGACGAGTGAGATCGGAGACGTTGTTTGGCTAATCACTTTGCATTCATGCACTCATTTTGAGGTATTAACACGGCAGGAAGTCGGACCTCGGTGGATTCTAAAATGGTCATAAGACCCGGATTTCCACATAAGAACACTGCGATGATTCTTGGTAGCAGACGGAAATGGCAGGCCTGCGGGTTTACTGCTGATCTGACTACACTTTGTTTGGTATAAGAGACGCCCGAGCAGAAATGGTCCCACCGTGGCTGGTGTTAGGGTTGACTCGTTGGTGCCCATCCCTCCGGAATGCATCTTGTTCCTTTGCATTTGCATTTCATGCACCATTCATGCTGATTTAGTTGCTGAATGTATTTGTTACCTGTTAACATTGTTTGAGATATGTTAATTGCCAGTAAATGTTATTTATTTTCGTTGACAGGATATACAATTTATAATGTTGTTATTCATAACTAAGCCTATGTGGCTACTATTTAAACTTTGCCTATTGGATGTACTATTATGTAATTCTTTGAGTTGACCCTTGCGCGTGCTACCTGTGTATCGGGGGCTATGTATGCCCTTTTTGTCAGATGTCGATGGCCGATTGGTTCGAGATGGTCGTCCCTTCGGGGGGGACCAGGTTTGAGTTGCTGGACACGGGCACCCCGGGCTCTTGGGTGGTCGACCCCGCCGGTCACCGAGCCATTTACACGGGGCGAATAATGGAGGACCATGTCGACAGAATGGGAAACCTGACGCACGGAGTCTTGAGACGCCACACCGTTAGCTTCAACCTACCACCGAGCGTGCACTGTGGCCCTGGGGTTGTAGTACCACCACCATCGCTTGAGGACGAGGAGGACCCTTCGGAGGAGGTTCCTGTAGGAGGGGCTTCATCTGATTCTAGCTCACCCACCGTCGCGGCTGCTGTTGATTTGGGATCGGGTACAGTACCCGTAGGACCCGCTGTGAGGACCGATGCAGTCATTGACCTGATCGTCTTGGATTCAGATTCAGATGACGATCATGGTGATGCGTAGTTGGGAGTGGTGTGTAGTACTCCTCTAGTCAGGATTAGGGTAGGAGTAGCGTCGTGGCTCTCATCTTCAGTTTTTCTCATTTTGGGGCAAGGTAGGTCCCCGACCTTTAGCTTTTTGTGTGGTTCTCTTTACGGGAGTCACAGGGAGTTGGTCGGATTAGGAGGTCTTCGGGCTGTTTTGACCTGACCTACTTTCTTTTTGGATGACTGTATTCAGAATACTAACCTTATATTTTGTGTTGTACATATTTGCTGTCAGGCACTACTTTCCCGTCACTGGAGGTTACTCGTGACGTGGCATGCTGTTTACTGTGGGGAGTGTATCTATATTGTATATTAGTCTTGTTTATATTTCGTCGATACGTCTTTAAATTCGACAAGTCTTTTATTTACTGAAAACAAATATCGAAAAAAAAATATTCACGTTTTTCCGCTTTTATTTTCTTTTTGGTTCTTAAAGTGACGCCACCGAAATCGGGGTGTTACACTTTGGAAGATGCAATTTGTTTAGCATAGGTCGGAGCTACTATCCGTTGAGATAACCAAACAACTCTTTGATAGATGGAGCGTGGTGCCTTCAGTCTTGGTTACTGCACTGTGTCAGATCACGTGTTGCTGCAGATGTCGAGACTTTGTTGATACACTTACTTGTGGACTTTCTTCATTCAAAAGAAGATGTATATTCCACCGATGAGGTAGCTTGTTTTCAGTGAGTAACTTTGTCTCTTCACTTTTCAACGGATGTCTTTCTTTCTTCTTTTTTCCCTTTCTCATGTAGACGATGGATGTAGGCAAAATTACTTGAAGCTTCTTTCTTAGGAGACAGATGAGTTCATGATGTCTGGTTAAGGTATAGTTGACATAGACGATGAACTTCATCCTGTTCCTAGAGAGAGATAAGGGAAAACTTTAGGTCAGAAGGTTATGATGGTTTCCCTTTGCCATTGTGCATATATGATGGTTGCTTGAAGCTTTGCACTTTGACCTCTCTCTTCTGTGTTGTCACTGATCTTTTCCATATTGACATGATGTTTGCTTTCTTTGAATACAGCTTCTTCCGGTTGACCAGCTTGAGTTGGACAATTGATTCTCCTTTGCAAATTGTCCTTTCTTTTTTATGCGGACGATCGTTCTTTCTTCTTAAGACGATCTTGCTCTTCAGCTGGAAGGTCTTCTGATCTTCTGCTGACATCGCTTCTTTTAATCAGGTTTCTAATGTCTGATGTCTTGTCTACTTTTCTGCTTTGCTCAGAATCTTCCCATTGAAGAATCGTATCTCTTTGTTGTAGCTGTTTCTTCTGTTGATACGATCTTCAGCTTCTTCTTGATCTTCCTTGTCATCATTGAGCCAGATGATGGAGTGCGCTTTGTTGAGCTTCGTCTTTTCCTTGTGTAGACGGTCTTAGCAGATATAAATTTTTCTCTTTGCAAATGTACCGTCTGATTACAGCATAAGACTAATTACTTAGATTGTCCTTGTTTGTTCCGAGTTCCAATGCAAATGAAATCCCCGATGAAAAAAGTAGATCATAAGTTCTTAGTTCTTTGACTATGCTTGTATGTCCTGAAATTCAATTCATATGAACTTCCATGATGTAACAAGTAAGCCACATTTAAGTTTCTTCTAAAAAGTAAGCAACAAGGTTTCTTTAGATATCATTAATACACTCTTGGAAGACTCTTGAAAATTGTGATCAATTAAAACAAGATAGACGATGAAGGCGCAAATGACACATAATCCTCAAACCTGTTGTGTCGATCCTTACAATGGTACATAATCCCCAAACCTGTTGCGTCGATCCTTAATCGACGAACCATAATGGATTTAAACAAATCGATGAACCAAAATCAAACTAATTGACCAACTGGAATGGATTAGAAGAAATCAACGTACTTGAACGAAATTCCTTTTGCGTGGAACCCTAAAAGCTTCCTAGGATCCCTAACCGACAAAATCGAAAACCCTACAAACGTGGATCTTTCAAAATCACGTCATGAACGAATCTATGTATACTAAAGAGAAGTGGAATCAATGCGTTGAGACAAAATCGAATTAGAGTTTTGCGCACCAAACCAATGATGAGCTGAAGAGAAGGGGGAAGAAGGTTAAAAAAAAATTAACCTCGATGATCTCTGTATTCTATTCACTTGATATGAGGATCAAAACAAAGGTAACCTATGGGATTGGTTCATAATTAGAATAATCCTACTGGGTTAATAGAGTTTCAAGAAATCAGAAATAATATTTACTAGTATTGCCACATATTATTATTCGTATGGTACATGTCAGTCCGGTATCAGATCCAAATTTAACTACTACAAAACTGAAATTTAAAATATTTTTATTTACCGGTTAAAGTTCACTATTTTATTTTAAGAAAATAAACTATTTTTGAAATGTACTTTCAATTTAATTTGGTAATAAGAAATAATTTTCATCCATTTAAAATTGTAATTAAATTGAAGAAATATTTTAGTGTATTATAAATTACATTTCTATCTTCTCACATCATAAAGTTAGTGTTTGAATAATTAGAAATGAAAATACTTTGATAAAAACATGAAAGAAAAATATTTTTTTAGTACATCGAAAAATTGAAAGAAAAATATCTTCAAAGCTTTCAATCCAATATAAATGGAAGTTAATTAATTTGGAGGAGAAAGATTTTATGAAAAATAGATGAGTTGTGATACTCAACTATAAAGAAATATTCTTTAACAATGTGTAAATGTTAAAATGATTTCATATGACTATTTACCTACGTTAATTCTTATAATGTCATTTAAAGTATTATAACTATTTTTAATAAAAATATAGTACACTTTCTTATACTTTTCTACTCAAATGATGATAAAAATTATTATTATTGCCACTTTACTATTTATTCCTAATTAGATGCATAAAATGACGACGTTATATGTACTCCAAGTATCCCCAATTTATCGGTGGCTTAGCGTGTTTCTCTTGATTACTTTAATAAGTCCCGTTAACAAACAACAAAACCATTTGGCCTAAAGCAGCCAAACATAAGCTTCTATCACACATTTCCACATGGGAAAAAATTAAACAAATTGTAATAATTAATTAATGTAACAGCTACTATAATAAAACAAATATCTCTCTAAATGAAAAGAAATCAAAACAGGAAAATGAAGAGAATTAAAAAAATGTGGCATGTAATAAAAGATTAGACCTCCCAATCCAATGGCAACTGATCCTTGGCAAAAATGGAGTCACCACAAAATTAAATGGATTTTGCACTATGCTGTGACACTGTCAAATTAACACCAGAGACCATAGATGTGTGAGAAGCCAGTCCAGTTTCTCTGTATAGGACTCCACTCCATTACAATCTCTAGGAAACAAAATTGGGGATTCCACCAGTTTAATTAGGACATCCACTTCTTGTTAGCAATGGCAATAGACTTCAAAGATATTGAGCTTGTATTCTCTCTCTGTTCTCTTCCCACCAAGTTTTTGCATTAACCTCCCCAAATCTTTCCCGGCTGCAAACATGATTTGAGAGTGTCAAATCAAAACCTCATAAAATCTACAAAAGTGTTCTTTATTCCTTAATAAAAACTAGGGGATGACTTTCGTGTGAAGGTGTAATGTATTTGGATGGTCGTTGTCACAATTGATTTTGAGTAAAATTAATTGTAGTAAAAGTGAGTTAAAAGTGAAGTGGTTTATCTAGTTTCTAGCAGAATTGATTTTGGTGTTTCCAAAATGACTCCCAAACATCTTTTACTCAATCATAATTGATTCTGGGGCTTCTCCAACACAGTGCCAAACACACACTTGGCTGATTACTTAAGTAAGTAAAATATAATGAAGTTGGCTTAAATTTTGAAACCATCCCAACAATGCAGCCTAGGATATACACACTACCATAAGACATGTTCCTAGGGATCATATAGTTGTGAAGGAAAATCAATAAGGAGCATGTGTTAGGAGATGCATAACAAAATTACCTGAATCTGACACGTCTTAGCTCCCTGGTCCCATCAGCTAACTGCCTGATTGTGATGTAAACACCAGGCTCATCTTGCTCCACCCATTCTGACTCCATTTCACTGGCATTGCTGATAGAAGGCTCATCCCTTGAAGAGGTGGTTGGCCTTGATGGTTCCATCGACGGCCCAGCATGGAACTGGTGGCCACCACCACCATAATCCGACGGTTTGTATTGACTCCTCGGTGTCCAATCTTTGTGCGAGATCATGGGGCTTTCTTGTGCAGATGTCAATTTTGAGTAAGTAGAATCTCTTTGCTGTTCAAACAAGGTAATGTAGACATTTGATATTGTTTTTTTGGAAAAAAGAACAGAGTTATTGTCTTCTTACTATTCATAGATATATTTATAATTTATGCATACAAGAAAATAGAAGATTATTTATTACCTCATCTTCAGATCTTGGAGGAGTGTTGAGAGATTGTCGGTTAAATCTCTGGACATTGTAAAGTTCCATGATTCTGTCGTAATTCTCACCCCACCATCTCTGTGCTTGCCATTTATTGAACATCTCTCGGCTTCAAATTCAAATGCTAAGTATTGTCAGCTTTTGTTCTTCCTAAAGCATAATTAATTCTTCAAGAACTAAAAAGTCCTATATATTTTAATGTGATATTAAGGCCTAAGGAACAATTTGTTTTTTCAGATCTTAATTAATTCCACATTTCATCTAAATCTTTGGATCTAATTAGTGCAGTACAAAAACAAGAAAAGCACAGTCAGGTCAGTAATTAAGGACCAATCCAGTGCTTAATAGGTTGGTTACTTAGTGGTCATCATAAAGATCTACCATTTGAATTTTTTTAGCACTAAGGTAGTATCTTAAACCAGAGGTCAATTATTAGGCTATGTTTGTGTATCATTTTACCAACGAAAACACAGCTAAAAACACACTTTACAAAGCATCGAACTAGCTTGAATGTGTTTGGATTTCAGTTTACTACATACATTCCAATGGATTAGAGTAATGTTTGGTTAAATATTTGTTCATACATCATAAGGCAAAGTAAACGGAATTTTTCATTTATGGATTGAGAAAAAAATCTGTTTACATTGATCTAAAGAGGCATTCAAACATAAACTCAACTTGAAAGGAAGTATGAAGATGCATTGAGTTGAATGTACTTTCATCCATATTGGATACCAACTGTCACTTAAACACTGCTACTGATCCCATGGAAGTAAACTTTGGTTCAGTGTTATTCTGAGTTTTAGAATTACTTCTGGCAAAAGAGAAGTTACCGTACCTGAATCGAATTCTCTTGAGATCATTGCCCCCATTAGGAAGAGAAGTAAAGGTGATGTGAACCCCTGGCTCTACCTGTGCCATCCACTCCTTGGGCTCCTCCTCATTCTCTAACACAACATCACAGACTGATGCTGAGTCACGCCCTCTAGGGGTTCGGTCACCGGCAAATCTCGGGTCAGGTCTACCACCAGGGTAGTTAGAGGTTGTGAAGTCCCATGCAGGGGTTGAACTTGAGCTTGCACCTCCCATATAAGGGTATGGAACCCCTTCTGAGATGGTATCAAAGTCTGGATATGGTCTGTGTCCTTTCTTGTAGCTGCTACTGGACCCTGTGCAGGGTTTGCATTGCTTGTAAGCACCTGAGAACTTCAGTGCCATATCCTTTATCTGCATACAAGGTATAAAACCCATATTAGCATCAAAACATTCAACTAAATTAGAAGCTCAACTTTTGCAGCTAATTAATAACTTCATACTTTTGTAAATTGGGATTGTTGAATAGCTAATACTGTATTCTGTGTCCAAGTGAATTTTGAGCAATGACACCTATTTTAGTACCATCAAATGGTGTGTGGGAACAATTTAAAATGATGTTTCTGTAACTTAATGTGACAATGCTTTCAAAATACCTGACTGCAATCTTAGCCTCAGATATCCCAATTGAATGGATAAAACTTCATTCAGACTTAAAACTCACTTACACCATTAAAAATAAAGAAAGAGATAAGAGAAATGGGAGATATGATATGAAAAGAAGAGAGATAGGAAAAGAAATTGAATGAAAATGAGATAAAAAAGAAAGTGGAATGTGAATGAATCAAACTCAAATTAAATATGCACTGTATACAATGATGCATTATATTAGAAAAAGGGTAGACAGTGAACTCATTATGTACATGCTTGAAGAAGGAAAAAAATACAAATAATGCATTTCAATTGTCCATTTGTTAAAGAAGGTTTTCTACACTGTCGATAAAAAAAATCACTAGTTAAATTGACCTCTTTAAAAACTAATTTTAATACATATGAAGCATATTGTAAATAACATGTATTAAATGTTAGTTGTAAAAATATGTTTGTAGGGGATAGACCCCGTTATTAACATGGTCCATCTAAGAATTACCGATTAAAAAAATAATTTTATTTACTGGAAATGGACCTAAGTGAACAAAAAGGGTGACAAAAAAGGTATATGTTAATAGGACTAAAATATTGTAAACAAAGAGATGTGCATATCGAATATAGACAGGCTAACAGCACAACTGTGTATATTAAATGGTGGGTAACGAGGTCTGAAAGTTCTGAACTATAATTAAAAGTAAATTTGGATGAAACTGAATTAATGGAGTCTAAAGGATTCAGGCTTATGTCATTTTCAAACAAACACCTTTACAGCTGGACTGCTGAAGAATTTTTTGGGTTCAGGATAAGCATAAGACAATTATAAGAGCCTTACACATATATGCAACCATGAACTATGTTGCCCTTAATGGAAAGCATTCCCTAATTGAAGAAATTCAATTGATTTCTTAGCTAGCTGTTTCTTGTCAATATTTTCATTTGATTTAGGGTCGGTTCAAGATAGGTATGGTACAAGTCTCTATTCTGTTAATTTAAGATTCCCATCTTCACAAAAAGATTTCAGTGACCAGCTTAAAATAGCCTCATGTCACATTCACTTGCAAGGAAGAGTGAAGAGCATGAAAATGAAGGTTACTCGTACACACAAGCAGCCAGAAAGAAAAAGAGTTATGTCTAGTTGTCTAAAAGCAAATATTAAGAAATGTGTGAAATATTCTTTTATGCTATTAAAACATTTAAAGCCTGGACAGCCATCACTCAGTTAAAATTTTGCTTTTCTTTATTGCATATTGTAGTAAGCTTTTGAAAAACATTGGATCGACAAGAATTCAAGGATGGGCCACACAGTAAGGATATGCATATGGCAGATCCTTCTGTGATAGGAATCTTTTCTAATTAACATCAACTCAACTGCTGAATATGGAATATGTTCCCACTACTACTGCTCTATATCTCATTACACAGTAGAACAGTGAAATTAAATTAAGTTATTGGATAATTTCTTAATTATGAATAATTAATCAACACTATTCAGTAATAATTTGCAAAATTGGTTATATCCTATAGTCTAGCATTGATCTAAACTAAGAAAGCAAAAGGGAGAAAAAGAAGACATGTATATTTAAAAGCATTATTTTTATAGTTTAAAACTCTGGCAAGTATGATGACAAAAAGTAACGAAACATTAGCGGAATTGCATATCTTTTGATGTTTGCACGTTTAAAAATTATGAATCAGATTCAGAGCCCTTGCTCCTCAAATTTCAAGTTTTGCACACGAGTGACTAGAAAATGCTTGATTGGTTGATCGCGAATCATGATGTTTAGCTATGCTCAGCAAAATGACAACACCACATTCTCGTAAATAAAACGAATACCACTATATATATATATATACTAGGTACCACTCCACTATCCGCCAAGAGCAAAAGGGCCCAAATCAGAACACAACAAAACATAACTCCGTCATCCAAAAACCAAGCAAGCATGTGTTTATTGCCACTCGGTTTAACTCTTATTTAAAACTTGAATATCCTTGTTCTTATTCGTTAAGTTAGCAATTAAAAGAGTTAACTAAGCAAAAGTAATAGTAAAGTATTAAAATAAGAATGTTATATTTTTTACAGTTATTTTTACTTATAAATATATCGTATCCTCTATGGAGGTAAATCTTGTTCAAGCCGAAAACATCTACATCATTGTAGGTCAATTTATGACTTTTTTTATCAACAAAACTTAATACACGAGACTGTGCTTTAGAAATCAAGCATGTAACACTTGAAACATATATATTTTAAATTATATATTAATTAATGTAATAGCTAAATCAATTAGAAAATTATGAATTGGGTGGTCCCCAATTGGATTGGAAGCCAAATGGGTTATGATTTTGTTCGTTTTCACCAAAATGGAAAAAGAAGATAAAAAAGCAAAGATTGAGAGAGAGAGAGAGATGCATTAGAAGGAACCTGCGTGGTCAGGCTTTTGACGGCTTCTTTTGTACTCGGCGTGCCACTCTCACGGGGTCCTCCTTCCTCATCTTCACTTTGCTTCGTACAAGCTATGCATGTAAACATCTTTCTTAATTTATTCCTTATATATAATTAAATACCCTTTTCTACCTCCTGCACAACAAAAGAACAAAACAAATCAAGCCATTAGGAAATGTGGCATTGGATGTGAATGAAAGCACCAAATTAAAATAACACCCAAAAAGTGATAATGAGTGCAAATAATTAGAACAATAACATAAGAAATGGAAATTTTTCCAGTCATGCAATCTATGCTAGTCTAGTACTAATAATGAAAAAATCTTTCATGGGGAAACAAAATGGTCCAATGGGGCAAAAGAGAAAGTGCAAAAGCAGCAAATATTGAACGAAGCTCGGGATCAGAGCTTGATCAAAAGTGATGATCTCAAAAGAAAAGGAACAAAATAAAAATTGGTCAATAATTATAAAGCAAAGAAAGAACCAAAATGGGGCAAGGAATGAATGAGCAAGCGAGGAATGGAATGGACACTACTACGCTTTGCTTTGCTTTAGCGTACACAAATTCGAAAAAACAAAAGGAACCAAAGCGTGTCCATCTCCAACCCCAAGTTTCTGACACATTCACACACCCCTTATTCATAATTTCATATCATACCAACCCAAAAATAAATTAATTAAACTAGTACTCAAGCTATTCTACTCTGTGATTCTTTCTTTTTCTTTTGAGAGAATCACATCAATGTCCGTTCCCCAAGGCACACACACACACACACTGGAAACCCAAAAGCAAATGACTGACCTGAAGAGAGAGAAAGAGAATACGTATGTTTGGGATTGAGAAAATAAATAAATAAAAGAAAAAAATCTTATACGGTGGTTTGAATGAGGAATCAATGTTTGTCGGAAGGTGAAAGGGGTGTGAAGAGGGGGCAAGTAGACAGTGGCATACTCCTACCAGAATGAACAAGAGAAAAAGTGAAATGAAATGTGTGCAATGCATTGATTGATTTTTGATTTTATCTTTACTGCAAAAGTGAGAGAGAGTCATTAATATTCGAAAACGACTCATCAAGCAAATCTCAACTGTTTCTTCTTCTTTTGTCTCTCTGATGAAATCTGATCCCCCTTTCACCACTCACCTCTCAACACTCCCACGCCCCTATGCTCTCAACCTCATCCTTCATCTGCAACCCAATCACACGTTCATATTCCACTATTCTGCTTGTTTCTCTACACCGTCACTTTCAAATACAAGTCACAAAATATAGCAAAACGAGTTGCAATTTGTTTTTTAACGCGTTAATTTCGAAACAACAAATGCGATCTTAAACGCATTTTAATGCCAATGACAGCAAAATCATACTCCAAATACAGCTCATAGATAATATATTTTCTTTCCAAAAATGAAAAAAACGAAGAAAAATGCACAAATCGAAGATTCAAAAACTTACCTAAAACAGAATCGTTGAAACTCCTCTTCAATCGATGAAAAACCACATCAAAATCAGAATCGAATTTCACTTTTTCCTTTCTTCGATTCAGCTTCTCATTTCTCCATCTCCAAACACAGCAGCAAGTAGCAGACACTGCAAAATCGCGTTCACAGTGGAAAATCGCAACAGCACCTTCCTTCTTCAACTCACCTCTGAAAATGCGATTGAAGAAACAGAGGAAGAAAATCAAGATTCACTGGAAGTAGCAGAAGCTGCGAAATCGCGTTCACGATGGAAAATCGGAACAGTACCTTCAACAACTCTAGTTGATTTCAGATTTGAAATGCGATCGAAGAAACAGAGGAAGAAAATCGAGAGGCACTAGAACTTGCAGTAGAAGAGGTTACGAGAAAATGAAAACCAGTACGATATTTTGACGAGAAAATGAAACGGTTACGAGAATATCGGGTGCGTTAGTTTCTCTCTGGAAGAAGATGAGAGTGAAGAAGAGAACAGAACAGAGGGAATGAGAAGGTGGAGGGTGTAGTATTTATATGAAGGATGGGGATGAATTGACGGCGTTAGATTTAACGGAAAATGTTTGGCGTGAGGAGTGAGAAGCCGTTAACGGAGGGTGAGGGGAATTTTGGTTTTGTCTTTTTATTACCGCGGTTAGGGATGGTCGAGGGGATAGTAGACACAATAGGGTCCACATGTTTATGTTGATGCAGTGTGAGAGGGAGTATCTATACGGTGTGTACGGTGTATGGTAGATGTTGGGTTTTGATTGGCTGTGATGTCAGTGGGTGTGATTGAACGGGTGAGATTCGATCATGTTGTGTCACTGACAGGGTTGGGAACCATCTCGTCAAGGCTTTCATTGTGTCATTGCTAGTAGTAGTAGTACTCTTCTTAATAGTAGGTTTAATTTTTTAAATTTGAACTGCAGATGAAATTGGAATACTCAAGATCATAATTATCAAACTTTTTGCATCAGAACTCAGAAGTAAGAATTAAATTTAAGAAAACTTAAGTTATGGTTCCGAATAAAGATTGGTAAACACTTAAAAAATGTAAAGTACTATTAGAAAGAGATAGGAAGAGATGAGAGGTAAATGGTAAATGTGATATAAGATGTGATGTATTTAGAAGAAAGGGAGAAAAATGAGGAAAAAAAATCGTAAGTATATATACTATTTGAATATACATATTTCAGATTGTACATATGTTTTTAATTTTGCTTGATAGTGTAAATAGTTTTCATATATACAAAAAATAAAATATCATAAAATCTCGAGATTCGTCGCGTATGGTTGGTTTGGGCATGGTTGCTCATGATTGTGATAGTTTGGTGCTTGTTGTTGTGACCTCTTCCCCATCCGAAGCTCTTTCTCTAGTGGTGGCTAGAAGCCCTTGGATTCCGGTAGGCTATTTCTCCAGTGTCGAAGGTTGGTTTTCGCTCAGTGTGTTTTGAATTGTTTGAGGTGTGGAAGCGTTCATCTAAGGGGTTCTTATTTAAACTATATTATTGTGATTGTCGTTATTTAAATTTCGTATGTTTTTTTTTTCATTGTTCTGGAAACTCTATTGCAGATGGTTTGGCAAAACTTTCCTTATATATTGACTTTAGGGTTTGGATAGAGGAGGTTCCTTATGCCGTTACCAACTTGGTTCATCATGATGTCATAACTTATATGCCCATTGTTGCTACTTAATGATATGCATCCAGTTTCCAAAAAAAATCTGAGATCACAGAGCAACCCGACTAAACTATGTGTCAATTATATTTCTATGTTCGATAAACTTCAAGTTCTACCTAAAATACTTATCTATGGACATTACTTAAAGCAAACTATCAAGAAACGTGATTGTCTAAATATGGATTAAAATAGAGAAAATACCAAAGAATACTTTACCACTTGATCATAAGTAAGTCAAAAGCATAGAAGAGCTAGTTCTAATATCGCCGCCAGGAGTTCATTAAAACTAATTCCCTACAATCATTCCTCTTTACTCTTTCTATAGATTAAAACCCCGCCATGAGTAAACTAGCATGCTAAAGTTACGGTTAATTACGACACATGGAATTAAGCACATAAAGAGAAAACACATGCATAGAACCGAATTATAAATAACACGTATATAAAAAACAAGGTTCAAATCATATACAACATTACAATCTCAAGAGAAGGGATTCATCTACTCATGAATATAAAGTCATATAACCAATAATCCCTATTAGCTTTCATCTTACAAATACTGTAGAAGAATGAACCTCCTATGACTTTTACTCTCTAGAGCTATGTTCTTCCTTCATGTTTTGTCGTTTCCACAGCCTCTGCACAAACTCTTCACAAAACTACCTTTGACACACACACACAATACACTTTTCCTTTGCCCAAGCCTCTTTTAAATAGAAACAATTGGGTTAGCTATGCAGCTATTGTTGGCACAGGGAAGCATAGTCGTGGCTTTAGAATCACGGTCACGATTACTTTACAAGACTTCGGCCTGAACAGGATGAGGGAATGCACAATCATGGAGCTTTATTTGATTGACATGGGCATGGCCTCTGGCAAGCACGATCGTGCTTTTTCCTCAGCATGTGAAACTCCACTTGAAGCTTCATTTTTTCCTCCTTTCACATTGTATTTCCTTTCACATTTTGTAAATACATTTAAATGCACATAAGTTGTGATTACAAAATGCAACAATCAGACATAAAATCATGGTAAAAATAAGGCAATAAAAATGCGTTTTAGACGTGCATCGTCTGGCTACCTCCTGCCATTGAAAGGTCTTCGTGTGCAAAGTAGGGTTTTCTTGTCTCCTTCGTGTCTCCCTCTATCCTTTAGTTTCACCCATGAGACCTTCGCGATTCGATTTCCTCTCCTCTTCTAGTTAGCGAATTAGGGCTATCAAGAGGAGAAAGAAGATGATGGTCAGGTGCAGTGCCGACCTAAGTCCAAAGCCACCCAAGTAAGAATTTTAGGCCCCAAACAAATAAATTTTTTGACTAAGTAAAAGTGGTCCGGCCCCAAATTTATTTTTTATTAAGTCAAAAAGACCCCAAAAATCCAAACATTAATAGTATATGAATCAATATTATGCTTCTTTCCTTTTTCACATACTCGACAAATACAATTTGTTAACCCCTTAATTGTGCTGATTTCCAATTTCCATGGTCATTAATGATATTAACGTTATGCATTAGTTTAAAAAAAATGTTATGCATTGATATTGTATTTGATGACTTATAGGCTATATTATAAGTTTAAAACAAAATATTTGATTTCCAATTTCCATTCACAGCTATATTTATAAGGTGCTGACAACATCCTCTCATACATTTTGTATTGTTTTGCTACAACCTCTCATCCTTTTCCTACTAGATGTTTCTGGACAATTGATTTGTGAAGGTTCCAAGGTGCTCTACCTCGAGTTCGCGAGTAAGATCATCGGTTGTGTAAACGTTGAGGGCAGTACCAGCTTAGAGGATTTGCACTGGAGTTTGCCAAAAATTTGCATCTCGAAAAATAAATTTTTACGTAAAAAATTTTAATATGGAAATAAATTTTTTAGGTAAAAAAACCTCACTTTAAAATTTGTTTTAGGCCTCATTTAGTGTTTAGTGTTGGGTCGGCCTTACTCATGTGAGTGATTTTTTTTCTAAAGAGTAATTTATATTTTTTTTTGGTTACAAAGAGTAATTTATATTTAAATAAAGCGAATGTATGAGAAAACCTTTTGATACAGGAAAATTATAAAGAGTCACACAACACCCAAATTACATCCTCCCGCCCACATCCTTAATTGGCTAAATAATCTGCAAATATATTCTCTTCCTTAAAACATGAACCAACTCAGTACAATTAAGGATTCAATGATCATCCCTTCAAAAAAAAAAAGATTCAATGATCAAAATTGATCTTTTAAATATAAGGGAGACAAATTGCAAAATTACGATAATGAGAGATGATAAAGTGTAATTAAAGTATTTGGTAATGGGAGGATCAAGATTGAAAGAACATTGCCCTGCATATCGTGTTTGAACTTTCGAGGATTGCATATGCAACAAGCAAGCAACATACTGATCTAGAAGCTAGCTAGGTAATTCGTATGATCTCATTATTCTAACCTACTGAGTTATGTACTTTTCATGATCCTTTTCTTAAAAGTTTCTCACTGTCCACAAGTTTCTTTGATGCATGAAAGTTTATTCAATTGAAAGCTCGATTAGCTAGTGCTTTTCCAATTCATATTTCCGAACGTTGATCAGCTAAGATTCTACTTTTTTTTGTGCTCTAGCAGCTAGCTTGCCCAACTTTGTATCACAAAGCTGATCTGCACAGTTTTGTGAGCTAAAATTATGTTACAACGTTTTTTTTTAATAAGCAAAATTATTTTACAAGATAAATCTCAATTCAGAACCTCTCTGTTTCTTTATTTTATATAACGGGAATAATATACCAAAAATACTAATGTAAAAAGTTTCTCATCACAAATCATTTTTCACTCATTAAAGGAAGCTCGTTGACACAGGCACACAGCAGATGCCTATTGGGGTCGAGGCCGTCTGAGCTATTATATACACCACCATTGGGTTGGAAGAGATTTTACTCAACCATGGACACTAGTGAACAATCAAGTGTATGGAGGCATGGAAGGAACAACCAACATTGTACCAAATGCCTCCTCTTCAAGCTAGGCATGTACAATCAACCGCCATGGCCAACTAGCCACCTAACATTAGAAACCACATGACCAACCGAATGTTTGGACCCTAGGGGCCAAACCTTCATTGATCCAAACATGATAACTGATTCTATAAGATGAACTTTTGGCGTTTAGTTACGACTAATTGATAGGTTAGTCTATCAGAAGTCGTATCCTGAATGGATTAACATAATTGTACATTTGTTGAGATGGTTAAAGATCTTTGACTTTATCACTTTCTTAGGAGAAGTGACAACTCCACTATGGAATATGTTAGTCGTTTCTCATTTCAATGTGGATAGGTGAGTTCTATAAACTTCAATTTTTTCATGTGTCCCTCAAATAAGCAACTTTCAATTGGTACTCTTATTTACCCCCAAACTCAATGCAAAAGTGGACAAACATGGAAAGAAACTGAGACGGCAGATCTTATAAACCATACGACCTACATTTTAATTGTCGATTTGATGTCCATAAAACAAATGACTAATGAATTGCTAAACGATTACCTACACTACAAAAAATAGCACAATTACAAGATGTAAGGGAAGTTGCTTCCCCGATATCTCTTATGTAAAGAGGTCAACTATTAGAGTATGACTTTTTTGGGAAGTCCTAACTATTTAGTATTTACCATGTTTTTTCACTGTTTATCTAAACACACGCATTAAATACATCCTCTCAACTATGTGTTTTTGTACACGAAAATATTCCCAATAGTGACCCTCCTAGATAGAACAAAAAACGCCATCTTACGAGAGACAAAAGTACCAGCACTGTTTCGAAATATTCTGCTCAAAATAAGACATTTCATTGAAGACATGATCCTGTGCCTGCTTATTTTGCTGAACTGCAACTGCACCAAACTAGCCTTTCTTCAGTCGGTGAATTTTACATGCGTATTCCACTTGTAAAGGAATTAAAGGCAAAAAATGAAAAGAAAAATGAAATAAAAAGGAAAGAAACAAGATTGATAAGGGTGTATTTCAGAACCGTACATAACAATGTATGTATGGTCAAATCAAGTTGCACGAGGTCACGAGCAAAAGTATATATTAAGAATATGTTTGGATATTGGATAGAAAGTGGAATATTTGTTTACATAATAGAGAAATATAATGGAATTCAATAAAATTTGAAATATTTGATGGGAAAAATTTACACATTTAATATAATCTAAAAGTTTTAAAAGAATTTATTTCATGGTTGTCGACGATGAAAATAGCTTGATTCAACCAAAAATAAAATTATCACTTAATTATTTGAATATTTTAATAATAAAATGGGAAAACAAGTTATTCCATCCATTTTATCTAAGTTGGAGAAGAAAAACAATGTGATAAATGGAATATATTTCATCATGTTTTACTTTATTTTTATATATCTTACAGGAATTAAAAATAATATATTTTGATTTTATTTTACTAAGTTTCATTCCTATCCATCAATCTAAATATAATTTTGGCTTAATTCCAGTTTGAGCCCCTGATGTTTCACAAATGTGCGATCTGTATCCCTTGTGTTTAAAATGTGCGGTCAAATTCCCTCATGTTTTTAAAACGGTCGATTGAAGCCCTTCCGTCCATCTCTGTTAGTTGACCAAACAGAAATGCTCATGTGTCACTTATTTAATTTATAAAATATATGCTACTAATTGGTGACGGAAATAATCCGTCACAAAACCCTTTAGCAAAAAAAAAATACATATTTATTAATTACAAAATATCAGGTTAATTGAACCTCCCTCTTCAGATCTCTCTCGTCTTCATCTCAATTGCAATACTGGTCTTTTGGGGTTTAGATTTCTGTATGTGAAAAAGATTTGAGATGAGAGTTAGAGTTTGGGTTTGGGTTTGAGTTTTGGGGTTTCTGATTTGTGAGGAAGGGGGATGGGAGAAGAGAGAAGGGAGAAGCAAACTCAGATCTCATAGTTTTCAGAAGACAAGGACACTGATAATAAACTAACGTTTCAATCAAAAAGAAAACTGCAAATTAAGTACCCTTCTAGCTTTTCTATTACATAACCTTAACTATCATTCGAAGCATCTAAATTCTTTGGCCAATCACTATGAAACATTTTTTCTATCAGAAAAGTTTGAACTTTTTTCAATTGATGTGATTGATCAATATTAATCAATAGCCAGTTTAGATTAACTATTCCACAAGCACTTACAGGAAATTGAATTTTGAAATGATCTTACAATGACTATAAGTATATTCTACATAAGTTGAAATGCTTATCCTTCTCAACAAGTCAGGAATCAAATACTTAAACGATCCAATGAAATATTGCAAAGAAGCACAACACAGTTCCATCAAAATGCATGGACATAACAATGCAAAATGATAGCAATCCCAAATCGAATTCGAATCAGTTGAAAACAAAATCAATTTAAAGAAAACCTGAAAGTCCGGCCAAGGCTTTCAGAGACACGCATTTGCGAGAAGTGATGCCAATCCCTTGCTAGTGACATTAGAACACCAAATCAACTTCAGCTTCTGGAGCTTAGGAAACCCATTCGCAAGAGCAGACAATCCAGCATCAGACAAGCATAGCGAATCGAAATCTCCAATTCACTAGCTTTCATTCATGAAATATTTTACCTCTTCCTCCAACTCCTCAGTTCCAGATCTGACCCCCATCTCTTCATTACGCCTTTGCCGTTACGAAGACCAGGTCCGCTGCTCCGTCGATCCAGTCGCCGCCAACAACGATGGAGTCTCCTCTCGTTCCAGATCTGGTCCCGACGGTGAGTCTGGCCTCCGCCATGGCAGCGGTGGCGGCTGCAAGAGCAAGCTCAACCAACCAGCGTGCTCCACGTTGCCAGACCCGTCGCGTGTAGCTTCTGTTGATGTTGGATTTGCGTTTGCAAGTGGGTTTCGGTCTTTTTGCAGGTGGATTTGGGTGGTGCAACCTTGCTGATGGGGTTGAAGATGATCGAGAGTGGAGAAGGACGAAGTGGTGGCTTGACCTTGGGATGACAATGGCGACTCGCGGAGGTGGGGGCTGGTTGCAGTGTGTTTGAAGAAGAAGAACGTAAATGTGAGGAAGAAGAAAAAGGTATTGGCTGAAGGGTTTTGTGACGGATTATTTCCGTCACCAATTAGTAGCTTATATTTTATGAATTAAATAAGTGACATGTCAGCATTTCCGTTTGGTCAACTGACGGAGATGGACGGAAGGGCTTCAATCAACCGTTTTAGAAACATGAGGGAGTTTGACCGCACATTTTAAACACATGGGATGCAGATCGCACATTTGTGAAACATCAGGGACTCAAACTGGAATTAAGCCTATAATTTAATGATCATGAATTTAAATAAAGCAAACAACTATAGTAGTGAATTACACCTCCTTATAAGTGACGACTCCTTAAAACATTTACATTCATGATTTCTTATTTTCTTTTTAGTTGGATATCATAATACCAAATATATTTATAATTGTTAGTTGATTAATTTGAGGGAAAGAATAATTAAGATTTTAATCTAAGATTCCGAAAAGTAAAGTTCCTTATTTTAATATCAGCTTATCAAACTTGTCTAAACACATCTCTGAATGATAGCTCAAGTGATAAGAGCTAGAAGACATATGAGTTGGGTGAGAGAGATCTAGGGATAAATTTATGAATGATGCAATTTATTTTTTCGGTGTAAAAAAGAAACTTGTTTAAGCACTTGTAGTGGACTGTAAGTTAAAATAAACTCTTCCTTACACACCTTTTTTTAAATTTATCTTCTCTCAAATATATACACCCTTCGATTTCTTTTTTTTAGCACAAACAACTACTGCAACTAGAAAGGTCACTACAACAAGCAAAAGTCCCTTTGGCCAGTTGATGTATCATGTAACTATGTATATCTTCTTCCCATGTTTTGTTACTATGATGGCTCATTTCCCTAACTAATTGACACAGTGAGAGTGTGCAACCCAAAACAAGCAGACACAATAGTACCACAAACAGTCATGTAATTAGGGTAATCTTTTAGAAAATTACAAAAGTATTTATTTAGAGTCCAAATTCATTTCTTGAATTCCGTGTTTTCTTTCCTTCACCTTGCTCTCCTCCAAACCAAACAAAGAGTTACTACCGGCTATGACCAGTAACAAGACATCCGGAGGGGGGTTGGTGCAGCCAGTAACCTTTTGGCTAAGAGTATGTATTACTGGCTAGTGGCTAGGGTGGGTTGTCAAAATTGGTGCACCCAAATGGTGGTGCTTTAACTATAGGTGGAAATAGGTAGACCATCAATAAGATTTATGACCTAGCTTACATCAGATCAAAGTCAGACATGCCAAATTAGTAACTTAACAAAACTTAGACTTTTTTCAAAGTCTATCTAATGAAAATGTTAGGTCAGGTTATTCAAATCCATCAGTATAGTTTATGATTGTCAAGTTAGTAATTTATCATAATATTTGACATTATGTAGATACTTATTTATGATCTATTTAAATACATGAAAATGAAGTATGATTTCTCTTAAAGTAAATATGAAGTATGATTTTAAATAGGCTGTCATATCTTAAAAAACACAACATAACCTATTTTACTTTCATCTCCACCTATTAGTTTATAATCTTGTTAGTCTGTTCAAAAAATTATTTATGTTAATATTAGCCTGTAAGTTTGATATTATAAAGTAGGTTTTAAATAGCTATCAGACCAAGTCATGATTTTGGTAAAGCGGTCAGGCCCAAAAAAGATTATAATAAGTAACATGCTAAATTGAAGCCTTAAAATTTTTAAATAGATCCGACTTATTTATGCAAAATCTACGTTACCGACCCTTCCCACCCTTACCTTTGGCCTTGTGGGCAAGGGATGGATGATGTGCATGCTCCTTTTACTTTAACCCACTACTACTACTACTGGTTTTTGTCCTTGGCTTTATTCCTGGGACTAACCTCTCTTTAAGCAAAGAATGCTTGCAATGAAGGGACAATAAAACCACAGAATATATAAAACTAAAATCAACCTTTCTAATTCTCTCTCTACACTTACTTGCCTTTGTTGTGGCTTAATACTAAGGTTCTCTCTCGTCCCTTTTCGTATCTGAAAATGGGTTTTCCACGTGTCACGATCTGGGGGGCATGCTTTAGCTAAAGACGTTCTTACTAGATCTTGTTAAGTAAGAAAAGCATAGTCAAGGTCCAAGGCCCATTCAGTACACTCTTTGGTTTCGTTTCGTTCGATCTGAAGAGAATTCAAAAATATCCGACACATTAGTTAAATCTTTGTTATTTTTTTTTTCCAGGCCTCTTTATCTTCAATCTATGTATAAAAGAGAAGACATAAATGTAAACAAACAAAAGTCATTACTCATCATAGTACTAAGTACTAACTAAAGAGATCGAAAATTCCCTTCAAAATATTAAGGAGAAACTATTATTAATTTTTTTTAGATATAAGTGAAATTTATAACCTACTTATCTTAAATATCATTGATCACTTAGGACTGACATAACTTAACCGAAGTTTTTTAGGGACATTTATAGATAACTCTTATTTTCATTTTCACATATAATGCAATTATAACAACATTTAATTTTCTCTATTTATGTATATTCTGTCTTGATTAAAATCTTTATGTATATCATTTCAAATTTTCAATTATACATAGATTGAGCTGTCCAGTAGTGTCCATGGTCGTGCTTTCCTCATCGTGTGAAATTGCAGCTTTGTTGTCAATATTACATATCCTATTTTGTTCTCCTTCCACACATACCTCTCCAGATCATTAAATTACTATCTGATTTTTGAGCTATTAAATCTTTTAAGATTAAAAACTTTACAATCCATGCGTTTAGCATATCAAATTCAAAATCCTCAGGAAAGGGTTAGAGAACATGAAAGCATGGCGTCGATTAGCCCACTTTTAACGTTAGGAATGTTCTGGTTTTTTTCAAGTGAACAAGAATAAGGTAATAATAAACATATATTATATTAGTGTACTTTGTAAAGTGATCATAAAGCTCCCCATTCAGTAATATTAATCCTCTCCCAAGGTGGATTTCCATAATCTCAATCCCCAAGTGTGTCTTTCCCTTTTTCCAATGTTTGGGGTTCGATAACTTTGGTTATTAAGTGTGTTTCTTTTGATTTCTTGTTCCTGAATAAAACACATTACTTACCAATGTTAAAAGAAGAGACACAAGTGGGATGCCTTCTAGGAATAATGTTTAGTATTAAAAATTTTAAACCTGTCCGTACCTTCAACTTATATGTATACTTAAGTTGCAGGCAATTTCGTCCATGGTCCCAATGGTATATATAGTTGGTTGAGTGGTGAGTGGAGAATAATAGATTATCCTATCTGACAAGTTATAGGTTTAAGCATCCACTCATTCTTTTAAACTGAGGTAAATATAAGTTTATTGTAGGTTCTCTTTTAATTGGAGGTGGAATGAAAAGAGAGTTAAGAAGAAAATTAAAAATAAGAGAAAAGAAAGTATGAGATGTGATAAATGATAAGAGTAAAGAGATATAAATAAAAATGAGTGGAAATGAAGTGTTTTGTAAATGAGGTGTGTATATATCATTGTTGTCCTCTCAACTTAAATATTTATGCCCATTTTCTTTTTCCGAATTCAAACAATAAATTGCCACATTTTGTATCTGATCAAGTTATTTTTTCTCAGAATTAATTTTAGCACTCATAAGCAATTTATGAAATATTATTTCCATAATTAATTTTAAAATTAATTCCAAACATGCTACTATTCCTAGGTCTTATGTATGTCTTTTGCCCTTATGGCCCCTCGAAAAGTAACAAAGCAAGTAAAGGTCTCAAGTAGATTGCTTATTCTTAAGGGAACACTAATATTCCAATTAGAGATTATCAAATTTAATTTGAGTCTCATTTGAAGAGCCGGTATGGAATTTCTTAACTGTAAAAGGAGACAATGACTTGTACTGTATGATTAGTCTTGATTCATTAGAGCGTGAAAATAAAGTAATGGTTTTACTTATTTGGATTGGAGCATTCAGATTTCAGACTGTGTTAGTTTATCTGTTAGGGAAGGGTTGGAAAGGGAAGGAAGTTATATTAGATTAGGGGTAAACTGAATTAATTTTGAGCTAGATTTGGTTCTTTTGAGGATCAATGACAAGAATGTTTGCAAAGGGTGAAAAATAGAAAAGAAAAATGAATCTCAGAAAAAGAGAAGAATATGTGCCTGAAGGTGAAGGGTTTCTTTGAAACAAAGAGGGAAATGTTTGATAAATCACTTTATTTTGTTTGTTCTATTGGTTCTCTTTCCACAAACATGATTTAAATTGTTCCAAGAACCAAACACTTTACAGCAAACAAACTGAATCGCTGCAAGCCTGCAAGATTGTTCGTTCAAGTAAAACTTAACATTACTAATTAAAAATATAACCATGTATATTTTTAGGGATTAAAATAAACATCTTTTATATTTTTCATGGACCAAAAACATATCTACTCTGTATTTATTTTCTGATGTATGAAAAAATATATATACTCTGTATTTATTATATTTTATGTGTGTTATGTTTTTTTAAGGAAAAAGAGTCAACGTAAAAAAAAAGGAAAAAGAGTCGTAATCACCAAGAACTTAATTTGATTGATTCACAATCTATTTTTTATCTACTTTTTTGTTTCTATCCTATCTCATATTTTCTTTCTCTAACATTTTTTTTATCTCTTCTCCTTCCACTCATTAGTGAGTGTGAATGTGACATTATTCAATCACCTGTAGACTGACTATGCAACTAAAACACAATTTAAAAAAATCGGATTCTAAGTTATGTTTTCGAAAAAATTTCACATACCCTTCTTGGAGGGGGGACACAATCTATATATATTAGAAAAGAACAACTTCTAGCATGACGTGTCGCTCTCACAGGCCAAGTTAGTGACGTGTCGCTCTAAGATTAATTCTCACTTAATTTTTAACACGTGGCTTTTTCTCATTGGCCCTACTTGCCACATGTGCCCTGATTTCTCCTTAACAGCTAAACCTAATGCTCTTCCTCCTCCTCTTTATTTCTCCTGCTCACGGCCATCTCAACCCTCGCCTCTCATCCTTTCTGGTGCGAGCCCCTCCATTTGGCAGGGCCTTATAGCTATAGGGGTGAAGAACGATCAAATTTTCATTGGTGACATAAATATTCTTTACAAGAATGGGAACCTCCTTGAAAATACAAGGGAAGAGGAGATGAAGACAGGAAAGGAGCGGGAGTGGCTGTGTGTTTTGGCGTTGGGAAGCTCAACATCAAGGAGAGAACCAGAACTGATTCCGAGAAGCGCATCAGACCACTCACGTTCTCTCTTTCTCTGAGTCACTCTATCCCTCTCTCCTTTTTACTTCATGCTGCTTCATTGCAATTCCTTCCCTGTTTGGCTTTGATTTGCACATTTTCATTGCTGTTTCCAAGCATATAACATGATCGATGACATAAGTGGATGAATTTTCTCCACACTTTTATCATATCTTTGGTGTATACTACATGTTCCATGAAATTCCTGAACGAATTTGCTTAACTGAGTGCATTTTCTGTTCTGCATACACATAAACTTCAGGCACATCTGTTTGGTTCTATGAGTTTTCCTACACATTTTTACATTGTCATGAGATGCAAATACAATCTGTTTAATTGATTGATTGGTGTAAATCGTACTTCATATCATCCCTGTATGCATTAGTAAAGAACATCTTCATTGTAACATTTTAAATCTGTTTTTACTGTTGTTATTTAGTATTATTATGATGAATATGATTAATGTAGCTATAGGTTGCAGCAAATATTGAATTACCAGCCAAGAAACGTATACCATAATCTTTTGTAGTATTATCAAAAGAATATGAGAAAAGTTGACATTCTGTGAAATTTTCATACGCATTATTTGTATTCCTTAGTTGGATTACAACATTTAAATCAATATTCATTTGGAAGGAAGTGGCTACTTAGATGTGCAGGACAAAGGTGATCGATGGATTCGCATTTGGATCAAGGCCGGTGATCTCATCATTTTACCTGCTGGAATCTACCATCGGTTAACTCTTGACACAAGTAACTATGTGAAGGTTTGGAACTATCTTATTCTAACCACAACCATTAAGACTCTAGAGAATAAGTATGTTTCAATAGATAAAGGTTCAAAGCTTTTATGGGTTGATTAATCATTAGTTGTTCTGTTTCTGTGCATATCTGTGTGCAGTTGATGAGGTTGTTTATCGGCGAGCCTGTATGGACAGCATATAATCGACCACAGGAAGATAACCCTTTTAGTTTTTAGCAATAGGCAGGGTACATTTATCTCTTGAGAATTACATTGCTATCTTCATGAATATCTACTACATTATATCAGAACTGGAAATAAATCTATTGCCTATGCTTCCTGTAGCATGTGCTTTCATGCTTTGGTTTCTATTCCTGCATTATTTAGTCCATTATTTATGTTCTCTCTTGTGATATTCTTCTACTGCTATGGGTCTGATTGCAGCTGGTGATTTTGTGGCGATTGGGCAGCTTTCTAAGCCATTTACTTCTGTGTTTCTATATGACAAAGAGTACCATCGCCGCGCTCTTCTATATGCGCTGCTTCTTTTAATCAGTTAGACCAGTTTTCATCAACTATGCCACTTGATATGTAAGATAATTCCTTGGAATCTTATGGTGAAGAAGGCTATGTGATTTTCGTTGCTGGTAGTGGTTGGTGAAATAGAGCATCTGTACAGAAGTCTCAAAAGCTTTATAAAATGGGTAGTGGCTGGTTTAATGTGTTCAAGTCAAAGGATGAAATGATGTCTTCAAAGGTCGAGGAAACTACAAGCACCGCAAAGGAAAGGTCAAAACACATGAAGAAGCACCTTCAAGTGTGACAAAGAGTACCATCGTCCCGCTCTTCGGTATGCGTTGCTTCCTTTAATCAGTTAGACCAGTTTTCATCAACTATGCCACTTGAGATGTAAGATAATTCTTTGGTTTCAGCTTGGTTTCATTCTCTTTACAAATTAATTAATTTTCTAAATGATCTTGCTTTTTCTTTTGTGGTTATAGTGTGGTGGGACTGAACTTCGATTTCATAGTCTGAATCTGACCAAGCACACAGCCTAATCTCATATACAATGCATCTTTGTACTTCAGCTCTAATATTCAGAAACAGTACAGAGAGAAATATGGAGAGAAACAGGTGCATCCAGTTTTTCTTTGCTTTAATAGATTTGCTTTTGTGTGCACATTGATGCATTTTGTGAACTGGTATTTGTAGGAAATTTAGAATTAGAATATTGTTCCTCTTAGGCCTTAATGATACTCATTTCCCATAAGTTGCACAACTGGTTCCAATACAATGTTGTTCCCTTAATGTATATGTGATTTGTTTTTGATTCATACATCTTTTATTCACTTTTTCTCTAACTCAATTTTCCATTGATAGGAATTTTCTTTATCAATCTGACTGAATTTTTCTTTGATTTACATGAGGGTAAAGCAAGGCACAAAGTTGAGAAAAAAGGGTTTAGCATGTTACTCCTTTTAGTATTGAATTTCTATTATCCAAATATCCAATTTTATGACTTTCGGTTTCCATCATCTCAAACTGTATTTCTTGATAATTTATCTGGGAATTCATAACTTATATGGGAAGGGTACTACTTTTCTGAAAAATCCTCAAAAAGTGAAAGTGCATAGAGATATTTCATTCATTGAAGGAGTAAACTGGATGTGCTGAGGAATTTTGCTGCTATTATATCTTTGTATGTGATTGTGTTTGTTGAATAGAAAAAGGGGGAATTAGGGTATCTGTTTATTTTGTGGTATTAATATGCGGGGTGTCGTTACTGTTTAGGTGTCTATATATCATCTGATATCTGATTTATCTTCCTCCTATTCATATTCAAATTTGAAACATTGGAGATGAGTGTTGATACTGAGTAGGATAAAGAGTCATTCACACTGAAATGTTTTGCTGCTGTTGTTGCTTTTTTTTTTGGACCATGTATGTAATTATTTGATTGCTGAAAGAATTATTTGAGAGAGAAGCTATAGTCCAATAGGGAAGACGGGAAACTTCATTGACTCAATGCACGAGTTCATTTTTCAATATTGGCAAGGCTTAAGTAGATTTTGTCATTGATAAATGAATCCAATATGTACAAACAACTAAATTTGTGCTTCATTTCTAAATGTAAGCTTGCAATTTAGCAGTTATAGGTGTCTTATGGTGTTTTAATATTATCGTGTTCCTTTTTATATACTTAAACCGCTTCATTTTTCTTTATAAGAATTTCATAGCTAAGTTTATTCCTGAAGTAAAGTTCTTGCACTTGCACCTTGATCTGTTGATTTTCTTCATCCAAATATTTACTTAAGCATGGGCTATATGTAATTAGTAACTGAAATAAGCAGAGAAGGAATTCTGATTACAGATTTTGTCCTATATGTTGAATTGCGACATTATTTTGATACCTGAAAATAGTTGTTCCTCAAATTCACGTATGCACTTTTTTAGTGGGAATAAAAAAAATATATATCTATATATAGATAGAGAAAGTCAGCAGTTCTGGTGCGTCTGCTTTATTGTTATGTTAGTTATTAGTCACCTACTTTTTGGACTGATGGTCTTCTATGATGCTGAAATGAAGTTCCATGATTCAAGCCATAGAGTTTGGCTCTTAACAAGCAGAAGTTGGCAAGATGTTCCAATATATACTGTGAAAGTAAAGCCTCAATTTGCCTCTTTCCTTCTCCTTATGCTTCTCTCTTGATATGCTACATTTAAGTTTCTTTAACTGTTTCAGGAAATTCATCCACCACAATCAATGCTTCCACAAGAAGCATTCTCAAGGCTTCCACCCCAAGATTCATGAAGACATTTGGTTTAAGTTCAGACATGGAATGTGTCAACTCTTCTGTATGTGGACATGGTAGCAAAGATTCTCACTCTGTATCTGATTTAATGCTCTCCAACAAGTTGATCTTAAATGGGACATATTGTGCTTTATATAGCTTTAGAGCTTTGATTTTGATTTATAATTTATACATTCTAAATGTTTCGTATTCATAGATTTGGTTTTAATTTTTCAGCTATTTTCCCCTTAATCCACTAGCCATTTCAAAGTGGCTAATGCACCTTCCATAGTCTATCAGAGTTCAGTAGATGAAAATGTGACTGACTTTAAGAGTTGGTCTTTCTTTTGTAACAGGGGACTTGCTTTGTTACTGAAGGTAGTCATACTCAAGTAGTTTTTTACAAACTAAAGAATTAGAAGCTCTCATGGGAGAAGCATTTTACATGAAAATAATTCATGTATAAATTAATAGAAAAATACATTTATATATTCTTTAAGTACATTTTTCATAGTTTTTAATAATTATGAGTAAATATACATACATTAATGAAAATTTGGTAGTAAATATATGTCGTACTGGGACTAAAAGAGAAAAGATTAATATATATATCGTTACATTTATTTATTTTAATTGCATGAGGAGGAATGTTTCACATATAAATAATTTCATTTTTATAAAAAAACATTTTAAACCTAATTTAAAATAATTTTAGTCTTTTTCTTTATTTTTTACAATAGTTTTATGATAATTTGATGTTAAAAAATAGTATATCTATTTATGTATTAATTACTGGGTTTTAAGCTCAACTCCAACCAAGAGGTACGTACGTGAAGTATTTTTAAAATAGTGTAAGAGAGTTCGCTGAGTGGATTCTTAAGGTGGGCGACGGAGCGGTTGACACCATCGACGAGACTCAAACAACAATTGAAATTCTGTCGGATTTGTTGATTGGACAGGGTCCTGATCCTCTTCTTGAGTTGGTCAATTTTTCTTATCCGGACTTAGTGGCGAACTTGGAAAATGATTCGTACTTTCAGGAAAGAGTGATTCTCGCTCCTACACTCGAGAGCGTCGAGCACGTCAACAACTACATGCTGTCAAAGCTTCCTGGTGTCGAGAGAGAGTACTTGAGCTACGATACCCCGTGTAGATCGGATGAGGATTCTGAGGTTCACGCGGAGTGGTTCACCTCTGAGTTTTTAAACGGCGTTCAGTGCTCGGGAATTCCAAACCACAGACTGATATTAAAAGTTGGAGTTCTGATCATGCTTCTACGAAACATAGACCAAGCAGCCGGTCTGTGTAATGGGACCCTGTTTAGAGTCACTCATCTTACTCAGTATATAATTGTTGCGACTGTTTTATCAGGAATCAGGCTGGGTAAAAATGAGTACATTCCGAGGATAACCTTAACGCCTTCTGACTCTGGTCTTCCCTTCAAGTTCTCTCGAAGGCAGTTCCCGGTGACTTTATGCTTTGCAATGACTATAAACAAGAGCCAGGGCCAGTCCCTTTCTCATGTCGGTTTCTACCTTCCGAGGTCTGTAGTTACTCATGGACAACTGTATGTCTCTCTCTCAAGGGTGAAGTCTAGAAAATGCCTGAAGGTACTCATTGTGGATGAGCAAGGGGTAGTTTCGAGCTCCACGCGCAATGTTGTCTACAAAGATGTTTTTGAGAACGTGTGAGCGGAAAATGACGCGCATAATCGCGCTCACTACAGAGTAACTCAGCTACTGTTTATTAGACACCGTAAAACCATCCCCTTATATGTTTTGGAAAATTTGAGGTTTCGTTAACCAATCTTCTTATTAGTTAATCAGTCGTTTGCTTCGCATTTCAGACACTTCTATTTCATCTTTGTTTATTAGTTATTTAACCGCATGAATTTCATACAAGTGATTCAATTTAAGACTTTTCCGCCACTATGCTCAGCGTATCAGACTCTGCAATTTTATCCGTTGTTTAATATATTTTAAATAATCAACGTATTGACTGACGTATAAAAAAAACGTATTGATTGATGTATCAAACACGATAAATCCGTCCCCTTATATGTTTTGTAGAATTTGAGATTTCTTTAACCAATCTTTTTATTAGTTAACCAATCGTTTACTTCGCATTTCAGACTCTTATATTTCATCTTTATTTATTATATTTAAAAAAATCAACGTATTGATTTACGTATAAAATACGACATACGTATTCCCCGTGCATCGCACGGGTAAAAAAACACTAGTTAGAACTTAAAGTAAGGAAACCCTATTTTCTTCCCATAAATAGCAAAATTCGATGTTCAATTCCACTTCCATCCATCTTGTGAGAGAAAGGAATTGAGCACAAAAAAAACGATAGATGATGAGAAAGTGAGAGAAAATGAGATGATGAAATTAGTGAATTACATAAAAATGAATTCCTAGATGATGAAAATTCTTGATATATTTTTTTTTGGTCAACGGAACGCAGATTGGTATTTCATGGCCCACTAACAGGCTACTCGATACAAACTGTTGGTAGTTAATTACAGTGGCATAAGACTAGCATTAAACACATCCTAGTCCCACTGTTGGGGTTACACCAACAACAGACCATCTCTTTTTTGTTTTTTGTCAAAAACAGACCATCTCTATTCTTTTGAATAAAGTTCCGTTTGATACAAAAAAGCGAACTCCTACTATTAGATTTAGAAGTCAGCCCATCTTCTCAAAATAAAATGTAAGCCCATATTTGTGTTTTTTATTCCCAATTGGGTCCGTTAGCCTAGAAGTCCACTAAATCCCTAGTGCTAATTAATTATAAAGAGTCACTTACTCACTTATCAGTATAAATAGTTTGACATAAAAAAAAAAACGGTAAGGAAAAAAAAATGTAGCTCATGCATTTGATACTCCAGTCAGATTAAGGAAAACTACGAATAAGTAAGCAAGTTAGAACTCGTACTTGTAATGGTACAAGATCAAACCTCAGAAAATTCATTTATTTGGAGGGATCACCACCGTATTCTGAACAGATTAATACCTGCAAGGACGAAAAAGAAAAGATTAGGAGAAATATTTATAGAATAATATAACCAACCACATAATATTGACCCACTTGGAAGAGGTTCTAAGCAATAAGGATAGGAGAATAATGATTACTAGTTTAAGGAAAAATTGAATGTTATCAAGGACACAAAAAAAAGAAATTGAGGGAAACTGCTATGGAATAATATTACCAACCCAATAATATTGACCTACTTGGAAGAGGTCTTACACAATAAGAAGAATAATGATTACTAATTAAGGTAAAATTGAATGTTATCAGATATATCTGTTATATGATCATTTCATATCTTCACATATTTTCTGAGTTTATAACAACTCATGCATATATACATAAAACGAGACATCCCTTATAGGTACACACTCATTTTACCATAATCCTAATTCTCTCTCATCCTTGCTAACTTGAGTATCGAACAGGTACCCATCTACGGCGTCCACTTCGTCCGGCCACTTGGATACTAGAACAAGGGAACTATGTAGAAGATGAGAATTCTAGTTTGCAGGACACACAACCATGATCATCGTCAAATTAATAAGGTTCAATAAATCTACACCAGACACTTACATATGAGTATTGAGTCTCATAAGAGAACATGTCACACTTCTTTATGATGAAGTCATGTGTTAGCACTACATGAAAACAATGAGCTACAAATGGCTACAAAATCGTCAGTAATTAAGCAATTTACCGATGGCTTAGCTGTCAGTAAGACTTTTTATAGGAAAAAACGAAACCGACAGTTTTTAACCATTTGAAAACCGGAAAGATAATTAAGCACACAACTTGATGGTAGTTCATTCCCTTGATAAACCAGTGAGAGCATTTTTTGCCATACAATTGATTGGGAAATTACTGACAACCGAAATTGTTAGGAAGATATGAAAACATTGACAATTTAATTCGCCGGTAAGGTTCGAACGACCAAAATTATCCTTAAATTATGAATTTAATCCCTAATTTCGATGTAGGTATAGAGCTTAGAAAACCACCAAAAGCTTGCCAGAAATATATGGAAACCACCAAGGATTAATTAAGTTAAGCAGTTTCTAAGAATTGAAGTCCAAGTGATGATTTTCGCTCAATCCATGGAAAAATAGAGAAGAAATGAAATTTTCTAGTGAAGCACGCTTAAGTCTAGGTTTGCTTAAGCCAAAGACATTCACACGAAAGCCATGAGTCAAATACAGAGAAAAAGACATTTTTGAGTAGTCAAAGTAAAATTGCAAGATTAATTACATCTGAAAATTTAATATAAACGGTTGGATGGGGAAAATTTGTAAATAAACTCTTACCTGAGTGAACCTAATGCAATTTGTAAATGAAGATTTATGAGTCTACCTCGCTAAAGCGAGCAACACTACTACAACATGACGTTTTCTCTTGCTTAAGAGATCATAAGCTCACTTAAACGAACCTTAGCTGACCTGAATGCATACAAAAGCTAGAAATAAGAAGAAAGACACTAATATGGACATTTTCTTAGATCTTTAGCACCTTTGACTAAGTGAAGATAGAGGAGGGCGTAGGAGCTTGGACAGGAAGCTCTGGAGGTCGGGATTCGACGTCGATACATTTTAAATCTTTAGATTCTTCTTAGTTTCTCCTTTATTCATAAATCTATCCATGTAAATTGATAGTCAAATCTATCTTTTTTGAGTTAGATGTAGTTGACTACCTTATCTGTATTTTATGTGATTCAGCTCTATACTACACTGAAGTTCTATGTATTGAGTGATTCAGTGGTCATTTCTATTCTTCAAGCTACATTTTAGATGGATCAACTAAGACATTTATGTTATTCCGCTTACGCACTTAATCACATGAACTGTTTAAACTTTTAATCTTGCCAATTTTTGAGAAGTTCTAACAACACTCTCTTTTCAACACCATTTTAACCACTCTTTGATTAATTTGTTGAAATTCATATAAATCTTACTAAATTGGAAATGATACATTAATCATAATTTTAGTGAACCCACTTGGGGAATGTATCTTATAAGAATATAATTTTATATGAGAGCATAAGAATAAATCACGATCGTTAGATCTAACCATCAATGGTTAAGATTAAAACATGAAGTCATGTGACTTTTTAAAAAAGTTACATGACATTTTTAAGTGATCATGTGACATGACCATTAAATTCTTTTAATCTTGACTGTTGATGATAGATCTAACGGTCGTGATTTATTTCTATGTTCTCATATAAAACTGTAATTCTCATAAGATACATTCTCAACCCACTTGAATATAAGCCCACCAATAAAACAATGTTTTTTTTACCTTAACATATCATTATAATCAAATTGAACCCGAGATAGAAGACAGAATATTAGTGTGCAAAAAATTGAACAACCCCGATGACCGCCTTCTATCCAAACAACATCAGAAAAGGTAGATAGATGCCTTATGAGCTAGGTAGTCGATACAAAAATTTATCTCTCTACAAACAAAAGAAAGATCAAACAAACTAATGTTAAAAATAGAGGGGTTGCTACCATTTTCTTTTCATTGGTATATCCGGAGTAGCTAGAATTCACGGTCACGGTGAATACACCAATTGATTGCAATCTGACCACAAGTTTATAATGGTAGACTAGAAATGCCTATGCTGTGAACTTCACTTGTACTCTCTTTGTTAATACTTCATTATCAACTGCCATTTTTTCTTCATCGCTATCAACTATGCTTTCTGGCCTTTTCCTTTCTTTCTGTATAGGCGTCGCTGTAGACTGTACCTCTCAAATCCGCACAACTTCTTCAAACCCTGGAAGTTTTCTGTTTCTGTGAGTGAAGGTAAAAGCAACTGAATCTCATTCTCCCTCGTTTTCGTTTCATCAGCTACAATTTTAGTGCCGTTTATTCATTGAATCATTTGTTTGCATCTATGTATTTGAATTTTGATTGCTTGTCTTGGTCATGTTTATGTTGCATTTACTGAAATAACAGACAGATGCAGATGATAGGGTTGCAATTGCGTCACAATACGATTGCCAGAGACTTCAAATACTCTAATAATGCGGCCACAATTGCAATCAAACATTTCCTTCATTAAAACTCAGTTTTCACACTCATGATTCAGTGACTACGAGCCCGATTGGATGGATACCCGTCAGAAAGTATGAAAATTGGAAATTAACGTGTCCCTGAATCACTCATACTTTTTGATTGGTATACAACCAGCTCTACATTTTTCTAAAACTATATATGCTTGATTGCTCACAGCTTTACAATTGATGTCATAGTGTTGTGATAGATAGACTTGAGAGTTGGGTGCTAGTTAGTTTACTATCTTCGTCTAAATGTTTAATCAGGGTTTACCAGCTGACTAGAGGTTTACCATTTTAACAATTTTACTGTGAGTGATTTGTCATTTACTACTGTTCACAGGCTC
Organism: Lotus japonicus; assembly: GCF_012489685.1. NCBI lineage: Eukaryota > Viridiplantae > Streptophyta > Magnoliopsida > Fabales > Fabaceae > Lotus > Lotus japonicus. The sequence continues at coordinate 23,532,162 of NC_080044.1, forward strand.
TGATGATTATAAAAGGATTGTTTAGGAGATATGAAAGGTGGAACCCTGTGCATCCAACTTATGGAGCCTTTTGGGGAATGGGTGTGGGTGTTGGTTGTGGTGTAGGATGGGGTCCGGGATTCGGACCTGAAGTGATAGGCTATGTTGGAGCTGGTTGTGGCGTTGGATTCAATGTAGGCATCACTCTGGCTGGCTTCGGAATTGGCCTTCCAGCTAATTTTGTTTTTGAAGCTCCTTATAATGGTAAACCTCTCATCAACATTTTAAACTTTTTGTCTGCCTTTGGGCCGCGTCTTAAACTGATGCACATTCATGTGACTTGTTTAAATCCAGCTATTGTGGCGACAAAAAACTCTGCAGTGAAGTTAGCACGTTCCAATGGTCCTCTTTCTGGTACACACATGCCAGGGGATATCTGGATTAGAAATGTACCTAGTGTATCTGACTTGCAAAGAGAAGCCAGTGAAAAATTGTTTTGCTTTAGGGAAAAGTATTTATCAAACAAGGGAACTGATTTCTTTGACGTGAAGAATAGATTGCCTTTGTTCTCGTCTGCCTGTAAAAGTATACAAGCATTCCATAACCAGTTGCTCTGTTCTCGTAAAGGTATTATTTTTCTTAGAAAATCAAATTAATGTCTCCTCTATTACCCAGCATTTGTCTTGTATAAATTGTTTGCTCTCCTTTTCATCCTTTTAACTTATTGAGTTTGCTGCCTTCATGATTTATATGCTTATCTTTATTTCATGTGCATTTTCTTCCTCTCATTTTAATATTTTTTTTTGCACATTCCTCTCATGAGCGTGATTCTAGTTGCAATTTTCTATTTCCTATATGAAAGTTTATGGTTTGACATTCGACAATTCAGTCTCAAGGTCCTAAATTGCCACACCTGAAATGATGTCATGATATGTAGTTTAGACCCATCATTTTCCTACAAAATCTACTTGACTGACATTTGCTTGCCTCTAGACATTGAGTAAATAAAGCCCATCTTATAGCGTATGTTGTATGACTTATCTTTTTTCTATGTTATTAGAGATCTTTGATGTACTACTGTCAGTTGGATAATTGGCTAAAAACGTACAGGATAAACTGCCTGTCTGTTATTCAATTCTGGGATGTAACTATCCCCAATTGGACTTGAGAATAGCTGCCCCTCACCCCCTCCCCCCTCTCAAATTTTATTCTAACATGTTGGGGGATGTGAGCTAAATTGTTAAGTACTGATATCAATGAATACACAGGCAATTTGTTACTCGTAAAAAGTTATATCTTTGAACATATCAGAGTATCTTAGGCGATCTCTTAAAGATTGGTTTCCATATGCCCTGAACTTCATCATTTATTTCCTTATTTAACTAGGATTGCGAGTCTAATAGAAGTATAAATAGAGATAATGTTGTTTCTTTTGCAATACGTTCAAGTGTAACAAGTCCTGTCATATCAAGTAAATATCAAGTTCAGAGTATTTAGGCTCTGTTATCTCCTTTCCCTCTTTTGATACCTAAAACCCTAGAATTTCAAGAATTACCTGTGACAATGTCACAAAACTCACCCACTGCTACTAAATATATGCTGCTATTTTCGCTTTGATGTTTAGGAAACTGGAGTCATTAGTCAAAATAGTTTTTCTATGATGGATATGCCTAACTCAAAATATAGATGACAACTTCCCATGGACAGTAGCTAAAGGTTTTCTCAGCATGATGTCTTGATTTGTAATGCTGAGGATTGTTTGATGTCATAAACTTCATTCCAATTGATATTGTTTTATTCTATGCCCATTTTGTTACCACCATCCCCCTCCCAAAAAAAAAAAGGATTTTCGTCCCATTGGAGCGGAGTGGCATGTGAAAGTTTGGTTTCTTTAAGAATTCTTCTTATCGAAATAGTACAAATATGAGTACCTTCTGTCAGAATATCATGTAGATTGTAGCATCTAGTTTGAGAGAAAGCAGTACATTATTTGCAAATGGTAAAGGTGGTCTTTGGATGATCCCTTGCACTATTTTCCTTCAATATGTAATTTAACTACTAGCTGTTTTTGAAGTAAACTTGACGTTTGCATCTCTTATTTTGCAGAAAAAGATTGATGACTTCCACCATTATCAGCTTGGTGGTTACATTTTGATAGACCTCTCACTTTTCTGTTTGATAGATTTGGAACCAAAGATCCTATTTTTGTAGTGAATGAGATATCATATTATTATACTCTACTCCCTCTCTCTCGACAAATTCAAGTGTGTATGTATGTTCCTGTTTTTTTTTTTATGTTTCTTTGTAAAATCTAACCCAATAAAACTGAGGAGGCCCTCCGGGCTAGAAAGTCAGCGACACTATTGGCGGATCTACGAACAAATAAAACATCCATGTGTGTAAAAGCCAAAGCTAAAGTGCGACAGTCCGCAATAATTAAATCAAGGTATGAAAAGCCTCTACTACGCTGTCTCTACCACTGAAAGAACTGCAACGCATCCGTCTCAAAACATAGTGGAACCCAAGATTAAGAGCAAGACGCATTACCCACCGCAAAGACGCATTACCCACCGCAAACAAAGAGCCTCCGCTAAGCCCGCTGATTGCATCATGACCGGGGCTAAATTGCATAATCACTAATTTTTGTGCATATGGTGCACAAAATGTTAGTTAACAAAAGAGATGTAACAAGTCAGTAGACAGACAACCATAAATGAGTAACACTTGATCATAGTTGAAAAAAAAATTGATTACGAAATTTATCCGCAAAGCTTAGGGGCATTAGATAATTATACTCCATGATTGGAGTATATACATATATTATTAAATATTTTTCACAAGCGATGAAAAGTTCATCAAGATTGTGAATATGCATGGTTCATAAAGTTTCCTCACCTCAGTAAAGTGAGAGAAATGACCCTACTAAATGAATCATAAAAGCAAATTTGATGGGAGAAATCCCTCGCCAAACACTAAAAAACCCCTCGCTAAATAATAAGCGACGGAATTGAATCATGGCAGAAAGCGGTGTCACTAGATATTTAGCGAGCAATTTCATAATCACCGCAAAGTAATTCAAATTTCATTGCTTATGAATTAGTCATTTTATGTGTTATTCAATTTCCCTTTCAAATTAAGAGTGGGAATTTTTTCAGCGCTTAAAGAGATTACCAATTTCCATCCGCCTAGAGAGGGATTGTTTTACGTCGCCAATCTGCCAGGGAAAACTCTATCGCAAAGTACTAGTTTGCCTCCTTTTTTGGCCACAGAATTTACTTCCTTATAGGCGGAATTTATCCATTTTCTTCATAAAAATTATTTTTATGTTTTCAAATCCTGAACAATTTCAATTAAAATCAAATGTTGGTTCAAAGTTTTATAGAGAGATCTACTCAAGCAGAAGTGCATCAAAACTACTTCATGACTTGTAGATAAAAATCTAATTTTCTCGAGTGTGATAACCAATATAGAAAAGTTTCACTAACAGAACAGTATATGTCCAAAACTGCTATAAAATACACATTCATCACAACTTTTTTGCAAGGGGAAAAAAGCTCTAAACTGTTTGCAATAGCAAAACTATATTAAATGCCAAATCAAATCCCTTAATCTGGCTTCACCATAGGTGAGGGGCTTCCTTAGCATAAATCTGATACCTCTCTTGAAAGCTCTTGGAAGGAACCTTGGTACCAAGAACTCACAGATTGACGGAATAACAAACCAGATTAGCCACTGCCAGAACCCTCTGGAACCAAAACCATGCCTTGTCCTGCATATGCACTAAAATTGCAATTCATTTCATAATTCCCCCACATATTTGCATTACATATATCACTATAATATAAAACTTGTCTTTAATTTCATAATATGTGCATGAAGAAATAATTAACCTTAAGGTGTGCTGTGGCAAAGTCTTGTAGTGCCACACATTTTGTATCCAATCAACATCCACAAAGATCCTTCTGAGTTCTGACAGTATACATCAAAGGCAGCACCATAAAGGAGAAGAGAAAGAGCACCCAGAATTAAGATAAAAAGGTAAACACCTCTCCATATTTTGAACTTTTTAGTAACATTCTGTTGTCATTGCTGTATCTTCTTTAGGAATGAAATATCTAAAGGCTTCATACATTCTTATAAATTAAATTACTGAGACACAATTCTCAAACGACACATACCTTGAATTGGGATATGCAGTTTCAGACTAAGAAATAGCTGACCATATGTATCTCAAAGAGAAGATACTCATGCAGCCACATCATCAAAATTGATAAAACAAGGACAGAAAATTTGATCATAGGACAATACCTTGAAGCTGACGATTGATCAGTGAAATAATGGAGTGACATTCGAAGTTATAAAATCATAAAATGTAAACCAGAATGAGAACTGAGAATAGAGGATAATGAGAGTAAATAGAGTTTGGCACTTTCCTAGAGGATTATTCTAGTATTCTAGTGACCACTTAACAATTACTTAATTTTAATCAGAAAAAGTGATTGTCACCGGAGAAACACATCTTACAATTCCTAAAAGTTGTCACCTAGTTGTTAGTTGTCACCTTATTGTGATCCAAGTAGCATCAAAAGTCAATGACTACTTAGTCATTAGTTGTGACTCAGTATCATGAACTAATTTCCAAATACCCAGCCAAAATGCGAAGACAGCAGCACCTGAGTTCATGAACCAAGCAAAAGCTGATACAACAGAGTGACCTGAAACCACACTACTCTACAAAAGCCAAAAGAAAATTGAAAAGAGAAAATCATCAGAGAAATCCCCCGTTTCAGGGGACTCTCATTTCTATTTCAATATACATTCCAATTGTGTCTCATACACACTCATTTTAGGGCAAGCTATAAGGTCATAAAGCACATGGAGAGAATAGATACCCTCACCTGCTTGTTTGCTAATATCAAAAAGACGGGCTCCTTGTAGATACTCACGCCGAAGGACCTTTTCTGGAAAACAAGTCAAATATTAAATCATCTATGTACTATTTGTTTGAGTGACAGCTAGTTACCCAATTTTATAATATTCTCTAGTTAATATGGATCTAATTCGAATGTATTACTATAAACAAGAAGTTCTTATGCAAATCTCATCATAACAAGTACCTTTATAAAGCACTCCAGCTTGTGGGGCCAATGTGTTAAGTTATAAAGCACTCCTGGAATGCCATAAATTGGAGAAATTTTCTTCAAAAAAAAGTAGTTAAGTTATAACCTAAGAAAGTCAAGGGAAGATATCTACATAAGAAAGTCAAAATACAGGAGAAAAATAAATAAAATATAATTTAAGGACCAATAAATACATATATTAAGATATTCGAATAGTAATTAACAATTAAATTATATGGTATGAGAAATAAGTATGCTTTTCAACTAGAGATTGAGAAAATGAGAATGGTGAAAAAAGAAATGAATACAGAAAATTGAACATGTTCTGTTTTCAATTATGTTTTTATTGATAATTAGAATAATGTTAACTTGTGGTAATGCCAAACTAGGAAATAAACACAGAAGATATTCTTGACCTAGCAGTTTACCTAATAAGTTGGGAAAACATTGTTATGTGGAAATTAACAAACAAGCGAGTATCTGACATTTGAGAATTGAGAGCCAGTTTCTGGAAGGTGCATGGATCATGCATCACTTACCTCATGAGAGTGACTCAAGGTATTAGACTAAAAACCCATTAAATCTTATATTTGTTTCAACCAAAGGATTAATAGCTCCTCAGATCATGGACAATTCCATGAGGACAAATAAATAACATAAACTAAGGGAAATTACATTGTTATTAGCCCCACGAATATCTTTACAATTATTCATAGACCATAGCATCTAATCTTTTTCCCCAAATAGCATGTAGAAGAACACATCCAGTATGTTGAGGACAATGATAGTGGCAGTGTTATGGGAAAGAGAAGAAGTTAGCACTTAGTACGGTTGCCAAAAATAACTGAAAAGGATGATCATGGAACTCATTGTCCATTAAAATTATAAACATAAAGTGTGAGAACATAAGTCCAAGGGGCGGTAATCTTTAAGAGTTTAGACAACCTTTAGAGTTATCCCTTAGAGGGGAGCCATTAGTTAACTATGTGAAGCTAGACCAAATAACTAACACTTAGTAATGAAATAACAGATTGATCGAGTGAATCAGTAATTAACCTGTAGAAAACCAAACACAACCGCACTGTCACATAGATATGAAATTTCTTTTTCCTATAGTGCTGTCTATAGAAGCTCATGCAATGTATATTTTTCCAAGTATAAAGTTAAGCATCTTTATGACAGAAGCATCACTCCTGCTACAATATACGAGAGAACTATAGGTGGCTTGATGTAGTAGACAAATAGATAAGAGAACCCACGTATAAAGAACTAAATAATGCGGATGCAAAGGAAGCAGAAGCACAGCTATGGCAGAACATGTATGGTCCACAGAATCTTTGTAAAGCAACAAGTTTCACTGAGATTTAAATAGCCCACACCATGGATTCATTGAAGCATTTACTACAGGACACATGGGTTTTATTGTTATCAATATCTATAACCAGTTTATTTAATGATTCAATCAGATAATTTCTTTTTTCTCAACTAAACTCCACACTTTAAACCCATTTCCAATTGTCAGTACACTGTGTGTGACTATAAAAATATTTAGAAACACTATACTAACCACAAATTTTAGGAAATTGCTGGGAGAACTTGTATGTTTCCCCCCTATTAAAATGTGTTTGATCAGCAAACAAGCAGATATAGAAAAACTTAGGAACAAAGGGGGGGGGGGGGGGGGGGGGAATGTAAGTGCATGCAACCCTAATTAGAATGGACAATACCATCAACATCTTGTAACTTGTAAGTCATAGAAAATACATAAATGGATAACATCAACTATCACTGAAGATTAGAATCATGCAGCATCCACCTTAAAATTGGCGAAACATTTAAATCCAATAACAATCCAAAGAATAACCAAAAGCAATAGATTTAATATTCAAGTGTTATAAGCCTAAAAATGGTTGCTTGTGCCAAGCAACAACTTACTATTGACAGCCAAGCACTATACATAAGGGAATCAAAAGTAGTTTCTCAAATAAGCCTACAAATTGTTGCTATGAAAGAAAGAACAGTGAGTAAGTAATTTCATTCTGAGAAAGACTTGAATGACTTGTTGTCTTCTAATTTGATCATGAAATTGATAATGATGGTGAGAAATCAAGGTAGTGATCGATCAGCATAGAGCTTTACCTCCTCCTGGTGTTGAAGAATGAAGAACCCCATTTGCCAACAACATGAGAGTATACGCAGCTTCTTGCATAAGAGGGTCGACTTCAACTTCCGAACAAGAACTTCCACGGCGGCGGCGGAGGCGAGGGGACAATCTTGGTTTGCGGCTTCTTTTGCAAGACAGAGGCCATGATCGGAAAACAGAGCCATCAGATAAGTAATCATCAGAGTGTTCAGACGCAGAAGAAGAATGGCAGAACGTGTCATCACCACCGTACGCCGCCGCAATGTTGAAGCGGCAGCCACTCCAAATGTTCCGACACGGCGTAATTTCCCTCGTCACGGTCGTGTGAGAAAACAAAGACTTGTCGGAAGGGAATGTGTTTGTGCCGTCGTAGGTTTTGACAACGTTGTTGTTGTTGTTGTTGTTGTTGTCGGAGTGCGATGATGAGTGCATTCTGGTGTGTCCGTTCAAAGCATAAACAGAAGCGAAACTTTTGTTGCAGAAACCACACAGGTAGTGACAAGGTTGCTGCACATTCTTCTTCTTCTTCTTGTTCTTGTTAATAGGAGTAGGGCCATTGATTTTGATGCGAACGTGATGATGATGATGAGGTTGAGATTCTTCGGCTTTCACCATTGTTGGAAGATTGGAAATTGCAATTGCAGAGAAAGAAGAACTGAGAACGGTGATTGTTCTTGTTCTTGATTTTTGACACTGAAGTGAAATAGTGAAATAGTGAAGTGTTACCAAAATTCACGTTGGTGACACTGGGTGAGGGTCAGAGTGAGGGTTTGGAAATCAACGTCACTTTGACGCTTTTTTTATTTTTTTTGGCTGTTTGGTACTGACTTTTGACGTTTTCTAGTATGGCAAAATAATTACATGAATTATACTACATTCTTTTTTATTTTTAAATGTTTATGAAAATTAAAATTAATTTAAACAGGAATTTTGTCTACTTTAATCAAATATTATTTTTTGAAATAAATTATTAGTGTATTATATTTATATATTAATTTCTTATTTCAAAGCTTTTTATTATTTTAAAAACTAAATGTTTTTTATTTTTTAAAATATAAAAAGTAATCTTCTCCTCTTCCCTAAAAAAAACTATCTTCAAAACTATTGTCAAAAGAATAATAATTCTAAATCGTCTTAGCTACTTCATCCTCATAAAAATACTCCTACTTACTAATTTCATCCTCCTATAAATCTAAGATAGAAATACTTGCTAATGAGGGAGATGATCCTCTCTCTAGTCTATCTCTCTAATTTGTTTCCTCCCGCAATCTCGTTGAACCTTGTTTGGGTGGTTGTCGTGCCTCTCCCTTCCGACGCAGCGACAACCCCATTATTCCACCTATCTCCTTCTTCTCCATCTTGATGCGAAAGTTCCTTACGTCCAACCAAATATAGTTCTCGGGATCCCCTTCTTTGCTGCCTCTATTTCGGTCCTTCTTCCCCTCCTGGTCGTTTCCCCTTGCTCCGGCGGTGTCTAGTTCTGGGGTTGGTTTGCGGGTGGTTGGCTCAGAGCGGTGGTACTGCTCAGTTGCGATGGACAAGTTGTTGTAGGATTTGTTGTCGCCATTGTGTTTGTAAAGAGTTGCTCTCACAAATCACCATTCGATGACCAAGATTCTAAGCCACAAGCCATTCTTTAAAGCCAATGATTAGAAACTTTCCAGAAAGAGATTTGAGGTAATTAAATCCGAAGAGATTTGATGTAGGTTAGGTGAAGAACAAAGCTTGGTAATTGAGGGAAGTGGAAGAGATTTGCCTTCTCTCTCTAGCCGAGTCTTAGGGAACAAACATGAGAAGGAAGTGAAGCTTCAGGGTTGTTTCTAAGCTTATGTACTAGGTTGGTTTAGTTGGGTGTTGGTGTGGGTTTGTCATCTTCATTTGCACATGGAATTCCCTTCTTCACTCCCTATAATTCTTCTGCTGGTCAAAGTCTTATTAGAAGGTTCAAGAGGTCAGAATTTATGAGAGAGGGGAAGATGGTTGAAGTTGAGTGTTAGAGGAAGTTGTAAGATGAATAGTGTTAGTGCATAGTGCTAGGGTTTATGGGATTGGTTAGGTGTTTTTAAACATGATGATGATGTCCAATGAGTTAAAGTGTTAGAGATAAACCTTCATCCTCATTCATACTTTGAATTAGGATCATAGGTTCAGAAAATAAGAGTATTTTACAACTCTAGGGATTCAATCTAAATCATAAGAAATGATAATATTTCATGTAAATTCTCTACTTTATTTATGATTAGGAAATTCTTAAATATCATCACCAAAACGTTTCGAATAATTTTAATTTTTTAAGATAATTTTAATGTTAAGTCTGCTAATTGGACCCAACTTTTCTCCTACTGAACTCTCCTCTTATTGTTGGAGTTGAGTGTGATTAGTATTATCCTCCTAGAGTCGGGGATGAGTTATGTTCTCCTCCTATTACTATAGTGAATGAGATGTTAAAAGAAGAAATACATATTTCAAATATGAAGTTTGTTTTACAGTCATGCATCAAGTGCATTCCGTTGATAAAATGTTGTTATTGGAAAGAACAATGGGTCCTTGGAGAGCTTGAAATACAAGTCCTTGAAGAGCCGACAGTGCGGACTCTCCAAGTTGAGAGCTCGGAAGATGAGTCTATGGAGATCCATTGAGTGGAAGCAAGACAAATCCAAGTTAGGATTCTGCAAGGCGAGTCCTTTGAGAGCTTTTGAATCCATGTTGAGACTTGAGACTTGAGAGTCTGGAAGACGAGTCCTTGAAGAACCGAGAATGATACGTCCAAGTTGAGAGCCTGGAAGACAAGTCCTTGGACTTCCCCACATGAATAACATGTGCTGATGGTGGGAAGGGGAACTTATAGTTCAACATGAGCTTACATAATATGGTATTGGACATGTCGTGTATAGAAACCTCTGTTAAAGTATTTGTACCAAAGTGGAAATTACTGAAGTAAGACCTTGTGCTACATACATTATTCAGACATACTTATGTATTTTGTCTGGTTAATTGGATTAATTCTTGTTTCTCACTCATTTCTTGGTCATATATACCATATAGTTCATGACAATGGTGCTTCCGTTCCACTTGAACTTCGACTTCAAAACTGACAGTACCGGAGAGAATTGCTCGGAAGCTCAGTCGTTTTACTCTCTCGGGGAGCACAGTTATTTAGTCATATGGCGTCCGGAGTCGCAAACTATTTGTTTTCTGTTGCCTGCTTTGGGTCTTTATCAACTCACTTCACTTCATGTGGGATTTAGTTTTTTCTCTTTTCTCAATGTGTCATATTGGAACCATCTATGACTTGTTAACTATCTCTTACCCATGTTGATTAATGATTGATGAAATGCAATTGTCTTTCATTACTGATTCTTCTGCTTAAAAGAGTTATTAAAACTTCAAATGCTGATATGAAAGCGCATAAGATGCATGGGAAGTAGGGATAGGTCAAGTCCCCCACATAAAACTTTTCAGTTTTCAAAGATGCATCATAGTAAGCTCAAAAACTATATTGATACGACTACATAGTAGAATGTCATAAAGAGCCAACTGAAATGAAGCATATCGACATAAACAAATTGAAGATCATACTAAGACAGATGCTGCTATCAAAACCTAACAATTATCAATTAATAGACTCAATCAGACACATGCTGCTATCAAAACCTGCATAAAATTTCAAATAGATCTCAGAAGACTAAGCAAGGAGGCAGGAGCATGCAAGCAAATCCAAAACATGGAAAATCGAGAAAACAAGGCTGCATAAAGCTATGCTACAAGCATCTCAGCGACATAAACCAAGTTGAACCTCAATGCACACTTCTATATAAAACTTTGATTCATAATGGATTGTAAAAATGGTTGGATATGCTGCGTAAGCTAACAAATGCACCTAGTTCTTTCATTAGGCTAATGAATTATGTGCTGTATGTATTCATAGAAAAGTTTGTTGTTGATTACGATAAAGATAATAAAAATTGGAAAAGCATAGTTACTACTTACTTGCTCATTTAAAATAATAACTTCCTTGCGTACTTTATATTAAATTTCAAAAGTCATGACACCACACTAATAGACTTGCAACCCGTTTGGATGAAAACCAAAGAGCACTTAATGGAGCTTATCTAGAGCTTTTTCTAGTAAATAAGCTCCAATAAGTCTGTATCCAAACGAGCTCTTGTTTACTTCAATTTACAGACATTTTACAAGAAACAAGGCCCCCTAGAAAAATGAACTGAAACATAACATCATACCCTACTTTGGTCTTGATCTAATCAAGTCTGAATCCAGAGAATGCTCTTCAAAAGTCCCATATCTTGAAGCTGCAAACCCATAGGATGCTAAAGTTCCTACAAGAACAGCAAAGACTGCAACAAAGACCTGAACATTAGCAAGCAATTCACCTCGAAGCTCGCTCTCTTTGGAATGACATGTGATATTACTGTCCTTGAGGCTACAACCAGTTGGAAGCATGGGGCCATAGAGAACAAATGCAGTCTGATAGAACCAGATTCCTTGCAGGGCTATGGAAATGCCACAACATAAATCAACTGGGAAGCTGGTTGGTAAAAGTGCTCCAGCAATTGAAGATAAAATACAAAGCCCAATCAGGAAGGAGAGGAGGACATGGTAATAGCCTTCAAGGCCTTTGTGTGTTGTCGAGTGAAAGTAGAAGAGAAGATACTCTGCACAGAATGCTGTGGCAGCAATCAAGCATAGAGCTCCACCCGGCAAGGGAAGATATCTACATAAGAAAATCAAATTAGAGGAGACAAATATCAACAACAACAATAACAATAGACTTATTCCACAAGCGAAGTCGGGTACATGGATAACTAATGTCATTGCGCTCAATCAGAAACTAAACTTTGTGACATATTATTGATCATGAGGTTGCTTTTAACAATATCTTCCAATGTCATGATTTATGGACAAATAAAGACATAAGTTAAGATATTTGAATAGTAATTTGCAATTAAATAGTAAACTTGATAAGGCATCTTAACCTATGAAAAATAATGATTATGTTCTGAGAAATAAATATATTCTACAACTAGAGATTGAGAAAAAGGAAGTGTATACAGAAAATTAAGCCTGATCTGTTTTTCATTTCATGTTTTTATTGATAATTAAAGAATGTTTTCTTGTATTTATGCAAAACTAGGAAATGAATACAGAAAATGTTTTCTTGAACTATCAGTTTAGCCAATAAGTTGGGAAAACCTTTTTATGTGGAAAATTAACAGACTAGGGAGTATCGGACATTTGAGAACTAGCTACCAGAACGTGCATGGATTATGCATCACTTTCCTCATAGACAATTAAATATTATATCTGTTGCAACCCAAGGATTAATAGCTGTCCAGAGCATAGACAATTCCATGAGGACAAATAAATAACATGAATTCAGGGAAAGAGCATGGATTTTATCACCACAAACATCTTTACAATTTTCCATAGTTATAGCATCTTATATTTTTTCCAGAATAGCATGTAGAATAACACTTGCAGTAGGTTAAGGACAAGGATAGTGGCAGTGTTATTGGAAAGAGAAGTTAGCAGTAGCACTCATTGCCAAAAACTGCTCAAAAGGATGATCATGGAACTATGTACAGCCAGATCAAATAAGTACCCCTGAGTAACTAAAATAACAGATTGATCAAGAGAACCAGTGATTAACATATAGAAAACCAAACACAACTGCACTCTCACATAGATATGAAACTTTTTGCTTCTTATTCTGCTGTCTATGGAAGCTTCATCCAATGCATATCTTGCCAACGATGAAGGTTAAGCATCTTTAGGACAGCAACATCACTCTCATGCTACAATACATGAGAGAAATTAAGGTGGCTTAATAACTGATGTATCTAGAAGACAAACAAGCTAGAGAACTCACAGATGAAGAATTAAATCATGGGGATGCAAAGGAAGCAGAAGCAGAGCTATGGGAGAGCATGTATGGTCCACAGAATATTTGCAATGCAACAAGTTTCACATTAAGATTTAAATAGCTCACCCCATGGATTTATAGAAGCATGGACTACAGGACTCATGGGTTTTCATTGTTATCAATATCTCTACTAATTTATTTACTGATTCAATTAGAATCCTTTTTCTCAACAAACTGCACACTTAAAACCCATTTCCATTTGTCAGAAAATGGTGTCACCATAAAAAATATCAGTAACACTAGAGCTTCATTTTGACGCAAATTATACTAACCATATATTTTAGGCTTGTATTTTTCCGCCCCTATTAAAATGTGCTTGCTCAGCAAACAAGCAGATACAGAAAAACTTAGGAATAACAGAAAAAAAAAGTTAGTGCTGTGTAATCCTATCACTAATTAGTAATTACCATCAATATCTACTATTCTTAATTACAACCGTCCACACCCTATTTTATCATTTGTTTAATTTCCTTAGTAAATCAGAGAAAATAAATTAAATGGAAAATTAAGATTAGAATCAAGCAGCATCCCAAAAAATCTAGATTAGAGAAAGAATATAGAAAATAAATAAGGATTTCCATGGATTAAGGGAAATGAACCGGCCTGATTAAAAGAAAACATTACTTAACTTTTAAAGGATAGATCTCAACAACTTGAAATTTGTAGCGGCACAACTTATTGGCTTTTATTACAAGAAAAAGGCTAGGAACATAGTAATAAGAAGAGCAACCATAGCAACTAACCTTGTCCTTTCTGAAAGCAGGGAAACAACACCGAAGATAAGAAACATTAGAAGCATTCCCGAGTGCTCAAAGTTATTCAAGTAAGTAGAATTCAAGACTCCACCTACAAAAAACCTGAGTTGGGTTGCAACTAAGAGCTCGATGCACAAGTCAATGAAAGCGCCGATTGAAATAACATAGAGCTCCAAGTGCTTGATCCTCCCATCAAACCCAAGCACAGGATTCCAAACCCGAACCTGGAATGTCTTGGGATCTGATACATATCTCACCACAGAAGCCCATATATGCCATGCCCCAACTAGAAGAAACAAGGTTCCTGGCAAAATATGACCTATGAAAGATCCCATCTTAATTTCTAATTTACTTATACCACTCTCTATGTAAATCTTTCCAGGCTACAGCACTCTTTCAACTGAAACCCCCAAATGATTCTTAAGATGATCCCACCTTCTGAATTTTCCTACCAACCAATCCTGCAAAAAGAGCACAGTCATTTTCAATATCATTTGTAGTAGGAATGAGAGTTCAAACTTCAAACAGCAAAGGTATCCTTTACTACCATAAACAGCAAAGGAAAACTTTCTATCTAGTGTAGAATTCCTTATAGGTCAAATTGTCAAAAAAAGCTTTCATTATCACAATCCCAGTCAATAAGGCATCCTTCCAAAAATTTCCTCCATATCACTTGAGTTTTCCCAAGAAACAAACAAAGAAAGAATAATAAATCAATTCTAGTCCAATTTTGCTTCTAGAGGTTGATTCCCTTCAAATTAACAAAAATCGAGTTTTGAGGTCTAAATTAACAAAAGCAGATGAACAGAAGAAAAACCCACAAGCCAAGAACTGTAAATTTGGTAAAAAGAAGAAAATCAGGGAGACCAACCTATAACTGGAAAAAACTTCTCATACTCACAAACCCAACAAAATCTCTAGTACATTTCCATGATCTTGTCTTGCATATAGATACAGATTGAGCACGTGAGCAAGAAAGCTCGAAACTTTTCAGTTTTTTTATGGGATATTGTAAATAATTAAGTGCTTTCCAATGGGAATAATGGGATTGTAAAGAAAGAAAATAATGATGAAAGATGACAGGATTTGCTTTACTTACTTTACATACTATATATATATATATATATATACTGTATAATAGTTTATTTATAGCAAAATGAGTGAAGGTTGACTTACTGGTTTGGATGCAGAAATCAGAGTCCTTTCTCCATTCTTTATCTGTTTGCCAAATGATTCAGCAATTCAAGAAAGCTATGTTCTCAAAATTCATAAGCATCGTCTGAATGTAATAAGCAGAGGTACTATGCCAAGTGCACAGTACATGGTGTTGCCACGCCACGAGGGTGATGCACTGATGTGGCAGGAATAGGATGGGGCAAGATTACTGCTTTGTTTGGTTATAAAAGGAAAATGAGAGAAAAGAAAATGAAATGAAAGAAAAAAATAAGATGATTTCTTATGTTGTTTGATACGAGAGGTTCTAAGTTAAACTCAAGTTTATTGTTAAATACAGCAATACTTAAGATTTATTTTGGTTGTATAATGGGTAGCTAAACATTCTTTATCGAAGTTTTGATGTAGTAGATGAATTGATCTCATATTCGTATATGTTTATTATTCAATCTCTATTCTGCATGTATGTTATTTTTTGCGCTTAATTTATACGAGGGGTAATTAGCTGTGTCAATAGTATGTTAGTTTGACCCAGGTGGATGGGTTAATCAATGGAACTGAAATGAGATAGTTAAATTGACAATGGGTCGCTCTTGATTGATGTTTTAGGATTAATTTTGTGTGCTTTCAACTCATCTAGCGACTAAAATCGTGAAACATCTTCACAGTAGCTTCTATGTTTTTGGCCGTATTAAAACAACCACGTATACATGACGGTTGCGGTTAGATGTGTCCCTGTGTAGGTAGTTTGGTATAGCTCACCGACTTATTGGCACATGAGAAGCCATGTTATTAAACTCAGATCGGACCGACCGGTCAAACCGATTCGACCTCGAATCGACTTAGCCGATTGGAGCTGACAATCGGATTAGTCAAGCATTCAAACCGGACTGAACCGGAATGACCCGACCGGTTTAGTTGAAAAATCCCTGACATGGTCGATTTTTTGTTGAACCGGCGAGTCACTTTTTTTTTGTCAACAGAAGTGTACATGTACTGGCTTTGGGCCTGGTAAAGTAGTATAAAAATGTGATATTTATCTAAAAAAATTGTTGCAAATGGGATTTGAACACAAGACCTTGAGGAAATGTTAACCACTACACCATCATGTTATTTAATATTTTAAAACCTCTTTTACTATTCATATATTAACTTTATATTGTATTGGACTATTATATAATTTATTAATATACACCGAGTCAAGTATTCGAACCAATGACCAAATGGTCAGATCAATGACTCATTGATCCAATGCCTTGACCGAGTCGATCACCGGGACGAGTTTAATAATACCAATGAGAAATATAGCTGAGACATGGGATTCGTAGGTAGAATATATGAATTTGAATCAATCTGAAGGTGACATGTAGCTGTAAGATCAAGATTTGATCATGTAGTACAACTCTATGTTTTGATGATTACATGTTAACTATTGTGTATGAACAATTATGGTACTCTAACGTTGTTTTCTGAGTGTTTATGTGACAGGCTCTGACTCTGGTCAATACTCACACTTATCAGAAGCACTATGCCCAAAGAGTTACCTATGCAACGCTTTCGCATTCACTATGTTCTTTTGAACAGTAGTATATGCTTCAGAAGTTCTGAAGTTTACAAGCTCTGATATGGATTCAGATCACTTGAAGTTCTGAAGACCAGAAGTTCTGAAGGTCCAGAAGCTCTGAAGGTCCAGAGGCTCTGAAGAATCAGAAGTTCTGAAGGTCCAGAAGTTGAGAAGTGAAGACTCTGAAGTCCAAGAGTAAGCTGGCTCTGAAGACCAAGTACTTTCTACTCTGAGGTCCAGAAGCAGAAGTTACGAAGGTCAGAGGATCCAAGCTTCCCTCTGACTCTGATCACCAAGCTTCACAAGTTCCAACATGAAGCATCGCTCTAATCAGAAGTCAACTAGGATAAAGGTCACGTCGTTGTCCAAGTACAAAAGCAATTGTACTATCCTGACGACCTTACCTAAGATATTCAGCCACAACAGAATCTGGAAGTTACAGATTTGCCCTCCAACGGTAGCAATCCATGCAACGGATACAACCCTAATCCTTGGAGTATATAAAGAGGCTGAAGATGAAAGATGCCGCCTAAGAAACTTTGTTCAAGCTCAAGCAATATTTTTATTCTCTTAGCAATCTTTCTTCAAACTGAACTCATTGTGTTTACCTTAGCTTTCTGAGAAGCATTTCATTGTAAACCCAAACATTCAAACAGTTAGTTTGTTTTTCCTTAAGGGACCAAGGTTGGTCAGATCCTTGAGAAGACTAAGAGAGTGAATCTTAGTGTTTACTAGTTCATTGTATTGTTAGTCACTGAGCAGGTTGCTAGTGCAGTTGTACCAAACTCTGAATAATGGATTGCCTTCATTCTAAGAAGGAAGAAATCACCTTAACGGGTGGACTGGATTAGCTTGAGGGATTTATTAAGTGAACCAGGATAAAATCCTTGTGTGTTTTCCTCAACTCTTATCTTAGCACTTTGCATTCTTTGTTTGAGAGATTTGTTAAAGTGGGAAAAGTTTTATCTGAAAACGCTATTCAAACCCCCCTTTCTATCGTTTTTCATACCTTCAGTAGCATTGGCCAAGGTTGAAAAACCTTGCTCATATAGATTTAGGCAAAATTGAAAAGAAATGGATTGAACAAAATCGTGATATTTTTATTTAAAAAAGTTGTGCTTCATCACAAAAAGCTGGAGTTTAACTTTTATTTTTTCTTAGAAAAAAACTTCCTTTTTATGTTAAAATTTTAAAAAATAAAATTATTAAAATATAGTAAAAGTAAAAAAAAAAAAAAGAGAATTGAAGCCTAATAAATAATAATACTTATCAGTTGTGTGCCTTGCCACCTTTCGACCTTATGCCACCTCCAACAACTCTCTGTGTCCACCATCCGTTGATAGCACTGCACCCTGCTCCTGTCGTTCTTTGGCGGCGGTGACAGGAAGGTTCCAGTGTTGATGGCTGATAGGATTAGCAACTTACCAGATGAAGTTATCTGTCACATTCTCTCATTTCTTCCAACTGAGGATGTTGTTGCAACTACTGTTCTTTCAAAGAGGTGGAGATCACTATGGCTTTTAGTCCCAACCCTCGACTTCCATTATGAAAGATATATTTCATCCAACAACAACAGATCACACTCTTCTTTTGTTCGCTTCGTATACGCAACCATTCTCGGACGAAGTTTTCCGCAACCCATCAAAACCTTTCGCATCATATGTGACTCTTCAGTTTCTGATACCATCATTTGGTTAAACACATCAATGCAGAAACGCCAAGTTCAGAACGTCGAAGTCGGGTATCTCAGTAAACCAGACTGGGTTCACTGTAAAGTCTCGTTTAGCATTTTCAGCTCTACAACCCTTGTTGTTCTTAAGTTGCATCGGGTGTGTTTCAATGCTTTTCCTTATTCTGTTGACCTTTCCACACTCAAAGCCCTGCATTTGTCCCATATTGCCTTTAAAAAGGCTCAATTTATTGTTGAACTTCTTCATGGGTGTCCAATTCTTGAAGAATTGGAAGCAAATGTTGTACTTTGTAATGACTACTACTAGAAAACACTCAAATTATGACGGAATTTTGCGACGGAAAAATATTTAGTCCCAAAATAATTAATTCGTGACATATTTCGCGATACTTTATCATCGCAAATATTTTGTGAAATATTAATTCAACATTTTGGGACGGAATATGAATTTTGTCACAACGTAGAGACGAAATTATATATTCCGTCGCACATTTGGGACAAACATTAATATTTCGTCCCAATGTAAACATTTATTTTGGAGGGAATCATGGCGCCAACTTTGGGGGCGAAATAAATTAATTACTCCGTCCCAATTTGTGACGGAGTTAGTAATAACTTTCCGTCACATATATTATTAAAAATAGATTTTTTTTACGGCACGAAATATAGATTTTATCACAGTTTAGGGACGAAATTATACATACCGTCGCGAATTTGAGACAAACATTAATATTTTGTCCCAATGTAAACATTTATTTTGGAGGGAATCATGGCGCCAACTTTGGGGACGCAATAATTTAATTACTTTGTCCCAATATGTGACAGAGTTAGTAATAATTCTTTGTCACAAATATTATTTAAAATATATTATTTTTTTGCGGGACGAAATTTGTATTCCGTCACAATTTAGCGACGCAGCTATATACACCGTCGCAATATTGGGATGGCATTTATATTCCGTCCCCAATTGAATATTTAGTTTTGGGGGGAAATCAAGGCGCCAATATTGGGGACGAAATCGCTTAATTATTCCGTCCCAAAGTGCGACAGAATAATCAATAATATTCTGTGACAAATAATATTTAAAATATGGTTATTATTGCGGGACACAATTCTAATTCAGTCACAATTTAGGGACGAAAATATACTAATTGTCGCGATTTAGGGACAGAATATAAATATTGTCCCAATAAATCTTTTACTTTTGGTGGGAATCGTGGCGCCAAATCTTGGGACAAAGTTACGTAATTATTATGTCCCAATTAGTGACAGAATTAGCAATAACATTTCGTCACAAGGGTCATTTAACAACATATCTATTATTTTGGGACGAAATGTTCTTTCTGTCACAATTTCGGGAAGGATTTAAATTGCCCGTCACAATATTGAGACGAAAATTGATATTCTGTCCCCATTTAAACTTTTAGTTATGAAGAGAATCATAGCGCCGACATTTTTTAAGAGAATCATAATGAGGTTTCATGTTAACCCAATGAGTTTTACTGACCTTAGGGGTCATCAAGCCCGATGTGAACTCTCGTTGATATCCAATATCCACCATCATTCATGTTGACCTCAAACGTCAGTCGTCTGACCTAATTATACTTCATGTTGATCGTAAAGACTCATCCAACCTTATTCGATTTCATGTTTATTTAAAAGACTCATTAGACCTAATTAGGCTTCGTGTTGCGTATAAGGCTCATTAAGCCCATTACAAGTCAATAATTCATCTTATAGGTTCATCGAGCCCAGTTAATTTTCCTTTTGATCTTAATTAGGGGTCGTTGGGTCCGATGACACCTCTAGTTGATCTCTGATGTCCATTAGGCTTCATGTTAACCTTAAATGTCAATCGACCTAATTATACTTCATGTTGATTTTAGAAACTTATCCAACCTTATTGGACTTCATTGTGATCTTAAGGCCCATCATAACAAAATGATGTTTCATGTTGATATTAAAGCACCATTATACCCAATGAGGCTTCATATTGCGTACATGACCTATCAGGCCCAATCAGGCTTCACATTTAATGTATCTACCTAATTTTACTTTATAGAGTCTCGTCCAACATTATTGAGTTTCATGGTGATCATTAAGGCCTAACATAATGAGTTTTTTATGTTGATTTCAAAGGCCCGTTACACCCAACGAGGCTTCGTGTTGTGTACAAGACCCATCAAGCTTAATTAAGATTTATTTTGAACTTAGGATTCATCAAGTATGATGAGATCTTATAGGCCCATCGTATTATATGACTAACCAAATTTAAAAATAAATAAATTAAGAGGAACTATTTTCTTAAGTTTTGATTTTTTAGCTTTTTATAATTTTTTTTTAAAAAATTATTATATTATTTATTAAATCAAATTATATATATATATTTACACTTATGTAATACTCGAGTGCTAACCACAAGGGGTGACATAAGTGGTGAATGTGCATTTTCTTAAGGGATTTCGTCTAGGCTCCGGGTTCGGGTTCGATCCCCTCTGAGGTAAAAAATAATACCTTTGTGCTAGAGACATCAGTACCATATCCCAAGTCAGATTAGTCACGTGAGGCCCCTTTCCCCGTGGAGACTAGTGGCCAAATGACCCCAAAAAAAATAATCGAGTGCTATTATCGTGATTATACTAGATAAAAACTATATACTTCTATTACATATTATCATAATTATATTATATATTCCTTACATATATTATTAATTTTATTTAAAATCTGAAACAAGTATTATTTTGATTATCATTTCTTTAAATAATACCTCATATTTTTATTTTAAAAAAGTATTATTACTTATTTATCACAAATTTAAAACACTTAAGACTAAAGGGTTGAATTATTATATTGTTATTATTTATTTCAAATATATATCTTTAAATATTCTTATTTATATTCATCTTTTATTTTAAATTTAAAACTTGTTTCTACCATTAAAAGATATATTAAAAAAACAATACAGGAAAAGACGAGACTTGTAATGTTACTAGTATTACTGTTCAAAAAAAAAATCTTACTAGTATTAAAAAGTAATTGAGATTTTAATAAACTATACTTCTATTTTAAACAAATAAATGTTTATTTAATTTTTAATTTTTCCTTCATTCCTATTTTTACCCTAAATTCATTCTCTCCAAGTTAATCTACGATGCCGTGCTTGCCTCCAAGGAAGAAAATTAGAGCCCTTCCTCCCAGTTTCTTCATACTTCTTCTCCCTCTCTTTTGGGGTTTAGGTACTATTATCATATTGGGGGGTTTATGTTGTATTTTCTATATCAGAGTCTGATTTCAAGTGAGTCTTGTGTTGATTGATTTTTATGCTTTTAATGAATATGATTGGGTTTAGCCATTTTGATTTGATCAGTACCTGATTTGATGTGGGTCTTGATATAATTTTTATGTTTTTATAAGTGGTTGGGTTTGTTTCTGATATGGTGAGCGAATGCAGAAAATTGAGGCTGATATTTGCGTTTTGCTACTTGATATGCGGCTGATATGGTTGAGTTTGATTCATTGAAGGGGAGTGCAGATGAACTAGGGTTTCCCTCAACAAAATTCAATGCACTGCTACCGTGTCTGTGAGTGGCAAAACAGGGGACATTGAAGAAGTCCCATTTTCTTTAAGATTATTTCTTTGGATTTTCCCTCTCTTCAGGTTGCATGGGAGAGTTAAGCAGTGGCTGAGTTAGCAATTTCAAACCAAATAAAGCAACTGTGCATATTAACAATTACAAGTAAGCATGACCTGCTGATGAGTTTTAGAAATTAATTTGCAATTCACTTCTGGCTATCAAACGGGGTAATCCAACACACTCCACAACTCTCATGATGCTATCTTTGGCACCCCAATATGACTTGACCCATCTTTTGTTATGAACATTGTTCTCTTTCTTGTTAGAAGCTCCAACAACACCACTCTTTCTTGCTAGCACATATTCGTGACATGATTACTTTGATACGTTATCTTAGAGTTTGAAATTAATTGTGTTATTTTAAATCCATGAGAAAGTTCTATAGTTGCAGGCATGACTTTAGTTTGTAAAATTTAGAAACTAATAAGCTATTTGTGTATTGCTTCATACGAAGTTTCTTTAGTTGGTTATCTGATCATCAATTGATGTCTTTTCTTTAAGCAGATTCAGAAGATAAACATGAATATTGAGTAGGAAAGAGGGGCCACAAGATACTCTTAACTTAAGGCAAGGTGAAATTTTAATGACCATTTATCAAATTATTGTTTCTGATGTGCATGTATATACTTGTAATTACTCTGCATGTACTTTCTTACCTTTTAGTGAATTTCAAATATCAACTCCACAAACATTTTGACAGGATTTTCACAAATCGAAGGTGGCTAGGACATCGATGTTTCCTGCGACTTCATATAGTCCACCTGAATATTCTTTAAGTCAAGATGTGATTGCAACTATAGAGAAGAGTATGAAAAATTCTGCAGACAACCTCATGCAGTGTCTAGAGGGATTTAGTTCAAGGCTATCCAAGTTGGAATCATGCTGCTCTTAACAAATCCATTGGATAAATGAAATCTGAATTAAATCTTGACCACGGGGAGCAAGATTTAAAGCTCAAATCTCTTGAAAATCAGCTTCAAGAAGTAAGTCACAACTTGAAATGATAATATCTGTAATAGCATTCTAGCATTCAAGTTATAATACTCTATGGTTTCATTCATTTTGATGTTATTGAAGAATTGTTATATTTCTAGGTTTCTCAAATACAATAGGTGTATTGTCCTCATAGTCCGAAGATCTTTTGTCATGGATGTTCAAGATTCTATTATACTTTGTTCATGTCTTTGTAATTGAGTCTTTGTAATTGTTAAACAGATGCCCAATACCTTCTATGTTAGTAATCATTAAGCTTATTTAACTACACCTGATTTTTAGGAAATAGAGAAAGAGAGAAAGGGAAACTCACCTCTCAATATTCCTCAAAGGGCCTTGAAGGAATTCTTTTGGCTAACAACTTAATTGTGGCCTAATCCTATGTTGTGGAACATATTATAAGGCTTAAAACCTTTAATCCAACATTTTGAACCTTGGCATGAACCAATTCCAGAAATTGTAGCCTATTATGTTATTTTAGACCGCAATTTATGCTATTCGATTAGGCAAATTGCCCACTTGAACTTCGGGCCACATTCTGGCAGCTGTCTGCGATAGTAAATGTTATACTGGAAGTTTATGACAGAAGCTTTTCGTCCCAACTGTCATCAGAATTTTTTTTCAAATCTTCACAATTCAGTGACGGAATATATCCGTCACAAAATTTGGGACGGAACTATGTAATTTTCAGTTCTGTCACAAACCTTTTCTAATTCCGTCACAAACTCCGTCACCAAATTATTATTTAAAATTTTTTAAAATTTATTATATTCCGTCCCAAAAGTGCGACGGATTAATTTTTTTTGTCACAAAATGTTAAATTATTTCCGTCACAAATTGCGTCACAAAATTATTATTTAAAAAACTAATTTATTATATCCCGTCCCTATTTCCGTCTCAATAATGAGACAGAATAATATGTTCCGTCCCAAAATTTTTGCGACGAGCAAAATCGCGACGAATTTTTTTAGTCGCCAATTCCGTCCCAAAAAAGTTTTGGGACATAAATTTTAACTATTGTGCGACGAATTTTTCCATCTCAAAATAGTGTTTTTGTGGTAGTATATACATTTGAGGAGGACAAGGACAAGCTTATAAGCTTGTCAAAGTTGGTTCGAGTGGATCTTTCTTACATGATAAATCTTCCTATTCCTATGAAAGCATTTTCTAATGTAGAGTTTCTACGCTTAGAAAAGTTTCTAGAACAAGTTTGTATGTAAATGAATTTAGTTTGTTATTTGTTTTTTTTTATAGAGAATGTTACCATATTTCTAATAATTTATCTTTCTAACTCTTGTAGTGGCGCGATGATATAACCATTTCCGCGTTTCCAAATTTAATGCATTTGGAGCTCAGGTTGGGAGGCCCTATTGACTGGAATTTGTTGCTTGATTTTCTCAATCATTGCCCTCAACTTCAAACTTTTGTGCTTAACTCAGACCATGCTTCCGAGGCTTGGCCAACCCGACATGATGTTCCTGAATGCTTTATTTTCACAGCTCAAGGAGTGCTGTCTTACAAACTATACAAGTAAGGAATGTGAGATGAGATTTGCAAAGTATGTTTTGCAAAATTCAACGTCGTTACACACCATGTCAGTTTGCTGTCTGCCTAATGAAAGTCATTACAAAAAGCTTGCAATGATAGTAGAATTAACCAAATGCCGAAGGAGCTCTACAACCTGTGAAATTTTATTTAAGTAATTGATATGCTTGTTAGTAGTCGGAAATTATTCCTAGATGACTGCATCTATATTTAGTTCTACATATAATATAATGTGTTAGCTGGTTTTGGTGCATTTGAACGACATAAACTGTGTGGTGTTGTTGGTAAATTGGGTACTTGTTCTTTTATTAGTATTTCAAAAGCAGTGATCTTATAGTAACTTTTGAATTAGCTTAGTGGATGTGTCTCAGCACAAGGACCGTTTTTGAGCAAGAAATGATGAAACGTACGAAACAAATGGAATACGAACTGTATAATTTTTTCCTTCTATTTCAATTGATTCTTGCATTTCGTTTCGGGCTATTTAGCAAGGCTCTTTTTGAGCATTTAACAACCCCTGATCAGACTAGTTATTTTAGCTCAAAACATTACTAGTTGCATTGATCTAGATGCTCTCAACTGCTCCCGTGTGTTAATCATCTTTTTGATAGCTGTAGACTCTATTTCTTCAACCTCTAGCTCCACAATTACTCCGTATGACTTTCTTCTGCTTTAACCCTTTGACAAGGTTCTTCTCCCATCCATTTTTTATGGGGAGACTAGATTTTTTTTTTTAAAAGCAAAATATCATATAATATATAAGGAATGTTGAGAAACAACCCACATGGGTACAGTACCTAGCCAGCATAAAATCCAACAAAACCCAGCCACTATAGCAGAAAAACCTCCTACCGAACCTCTGAAAACCCCACATGCACAAAAGTGTGCAACAATACCTAGCCAAACCTCAAAAGACTAATCCTTTTTTGATAGATCTCAACTAAAATCGAAAAACGGAACCATGTCTAACCGAACACGGGACATGCCGCTCGATACCTGCAAGCTGAGACCCGACCAATATGAACAAACCCAAACCCCACCAGAAAATACCACCACTGCTATAGAGCTGGGACAAACCAACCAACTGCGACAACAACCAGCAATGAAAAACCAATCACGTCACAAATATTCAAAAGGGAACATCGAAAAAAGAATGGCATGGAACATTTTGAATCCTCAGTTTTTCCTCTTTCCTATAACCTTCACGAAGAACCAAGATGGAGTCCAATTTTGCAAAGAAGTGATATGAATACCCAATTGCAACCCATAGTTGACTTCTTTCTTCAATCAAAGACAGCATTGAAGCACAACATATCATCACCAACTAGCAATTCATGCAAAATTAACAAATCACAGAACAAATCCATAACAAAACACCATCGAAGGGAGCGAAACAAGCTATTCTTGAAACATGGGCAGCGATGAATTTGGTCACCATCTTCAACTGCTTGTTCTAAGATATTCACCATCCATCATCCAAACCAAACAAACCTGAAACATGCAAATTGTTTCCAACCCTGCTGCTGCTTGTTGTATCCAACGAAGGGATGCTGAGAAAGAGAGTCGCACCAATGTTGCTTGTTGTCACCAATGAGAGGGCAAGCTGAGAGAGAGAACCGCACCTGGAAAAGAGGAAGGGTAACACCAACACGTCGAGAACAGGAAACCTCCGCACAGTACTAAGTGCTTGAATTCTCTAGCTTATTAACTAAGAAAACTTATGGGAAACTAATTCACAAGGTCATAAAAACTTCGCTCCAGGATAGAATTTTTGTAGAAGAACACTAAAACTAAGCTCAAGAAAATAAACCTCAAACAATTTAGCAAGTTACCTTTCAGGTATTGGTTTTATTGGTCAAATAATATTAATTGATTAGTTTTGTGAAGATTAGAGCAAGCATGCTAGCATTCTTCAATTTATGCCCCCTACTGTATTACTCAGGTTTGAGTCCCTTGCATGTATGTTTTTCAAGTATAGGTTGAGGGCTTTGGGAAAATCAATGGTGAAAATCAATTTTTTTTATTTAATAGAAATAGGGGCTTAGCTTTTTATGTTGAACCAAGCACTATGGACATTAGACAACATATTTTTCGTTCTCATCTTGGGAAATGGCCATTATAGATTCGGACCTCATTTGCAGGCAATGCCATAGTAGACAGTTTTCAACTTGTCTAGACCAAGAATATATCTTTGTGCAACTCAGTCAAATTGTTACCCAATGTGGCTAGTACACCAGTGATCATTTCTATATGTTACTTGATAGATTCTGTGTTTTACTAAAATAAGTTTTGTTACTACAACCAGTGTGATAAGAGCAGTTTTTATGCATTTGATCTCGAATTAATTGAAGCAGAACATATATAATCTTTGTGATTAGGTTAGAAGATGTACCATATGTGACAAGTATGCAAACATTTCAAGTGATGGACCCTGGTTTTGGAGTTTTTGTTACTTGTGTTCCTCACATAGAAGTAGCTAGCCAGGGGCGCTGAAAAATCGGTTTCCAAGGCTATTCAGAATTTAGTCTCAGCAAGAAGCGAGCATCAGGGATGTGGGTGATTGGGTTGAAGGTAGCTGGGCTTGGTCTTTGCGGTGGAATAGAGAATTGCCAGAGAGGGAGTTATAGTGTGGAGGATTTGCTGAGATCATTGGGCGGTTTTTCTCCTATGGTGGGGCGAAGGGATAAATGGGTTTGGATAAAGGAAGGTTATGTGTATACTGTGAGTTCAGCGTATGAAATTATTCATGGGGAGCATTCTGTGTTGGAGATTGAAGGCATCCTATTCAGAAAACTGTGGACAGTGAAGGCTCCATCGAATACTATCAGTTTGGCATGGAAGGTGTTGTTACAAAGAATTCAAACAAAAGTTGAGCTAGATAAGAGGAGGACCCTTCTAGTAAGGATCGGTTTAGAATGCTATTTTTGCGGAGATCATGAGGAGACATGTTTGCATTTGTTCATTGGGTGTAAATTTGCTTGGGAAGTATGGATGAAGGTATCGGGTTGGCTGGGGATATCTACTGTGCTGCCAAATAGTTTGGACAGTTTGGAGGATCTCTTCACCCAACATGGCATGAACATTGTATCTAGTCCTAAATCAGGGAAAATTATGACAGCAATTTGGATTGCAACTGTGTGTGCACTGTGGCAAGCTAGGTACAAGGCGGCATTCTGAAGGGAAGTATTGGAGGTGTGTGCAAATGTTGATCTAATTCAGTATAAAACCTGGTTGTGGATTAAGGCTAACAACTGTGCATTTGTGTGTTCTTTTTTCGAGTGGTTGCAGAACCCGTGGGAGTGTATTTCTCATATTTGATGTGGATCCGCAAAGCTGTTTTCGTCTAGCAGATTGTAACTGGCATCAAATTGTTGGTTGCAGGGCATATAACTTCTGGTCATTTGGTTCCTGCTAATATTTTGAATTGTGCAGATTGAATTTTGGGGAATGGTTGAGTACTTGCAGGTGCTGCAGGATTGCATCATGATATTTTGGTGGTATTAGAATTTTCTACTCATTCTTTTTCTGTGTGAGATGGTTGCTGTTGGATTACTTGAGGGAGTGTGCCTTCATTTTAAATCACAATATTATGGGTGGCTATTGGGTGATTGTTTCTTGGTTTAGAGGATTGGTTTTGGTCGTGGGCCTTACAGTTTTACCGCTTCTGCATTCTTTCAAGGGAGGTGTGTAAGACCAAGATAGTTTAAGTGTTTAATTAATTGGTTTTGGTCGTGTTCCATTTTTGCCAATCATTTCATTGTTTGCATTCATTGACAGATTTTGGTTCATAATCCTCAATATCGTTTATCACGTCTAGTGATGTGTTATGTGCAAAATAGTTGCCAACGTTGACTTTGCTTCAATTTCATCTTACTTTATTCAAGACATAATGAATTGAGATCTCATCATTTTCAATAATTTCAGGTACCTGAGTTTCTTCTGAAACTATATTTTTAAGTATGTCTTGTTGCTCTTTTAGGGCTATCATATCCTCTTTTCTTGGTTCTTAGCTCCTTTTCTTTTTCGAGGATTTTTGTCTTTGGAACCTGCAGGCCTGCCACGCTTCAGGCGTGTGATAGATTTATTTGCAGCACTACGTTGTCCAACAGGGACATCAATCCTTAATGGAGCATTAGCAGCTGGTACATATGACTTAGTAACTCTATTTGGATCAGCGAATGCGTCTGACAATTGGTTAGCTAATCTTTGCAAATAAATTATCTTTTGAACTTCTAGTTCACATTGTTTTGTTCGAGGATCAAAATGAGATAATGATAATTCATTCCAACTAATTTCATTTCCCAACTGCTTATTATCTCCCCTAATATTGGGAGCTCTGATTTGTCAAAATGACAATCATCAAATCGAGCAATAAATAGATCTCTCGTTAATGGTTCGGTAATTTATAATTGAATAAGATTCATATCCAACACATATCTCTAATCTTCTTTAAAGGGCCCATCTTTGTGCGTTGTGGTGGAGAAATAGGCACACATATCGCACATCCAAAAGTTCTTAGATGAGAAATATTAGGTTCTTGACCATGAATCATTTGCATTGGGGAGTATTGATGATAACTTGTTAGCCTAATGTGAATCAATGCAGGAGCATGTAATATTGTATGTCCCCAAAAAGAGGTTGGAAGTTTTGACCTCATAATTAATGGCCTTGCGATTAACTGCAAACGATTAATAAATGATTATGCAAGTCCATTTTGTGTATAAATGTGCTACATGCACCAATTCCAATAGAAATGCAATAGTCATTAAAAGTTTGAGATGTGAATTCACCAGCATTATCAAGACGTATTTTCTTGATTGGATAATCAGGAAAATGTGCTCGCAATTTAATCAATTGAGCAAGTAATTTGGCAAACCCCAAGTTGCGAGAAGACAGTAAAGATACATGCGACCATCTTGTTGAAGCGTCAACAAAAATCACAAAATATCTAAATGGTCCACATGGTGGGTGTATTGGCTTACAAATATCGCCTTGTATACGTTCCAAAAATATAAGTGATTCACCCTCAACTTTTGTTGGAGATGGTCGAATAATCAATTTCCCTTGGGAACAAGCAAAACATGTGAATTTATTGGTTTGAGGAATGTTTTGACTCTTCAATGAATGTCCGCATGAGTTTTCAATTATTTCTTGCATCATAATTGAACTTGGATGGCCTAACCGGTCATGCCAAATAGAAAAGTCAATAAACTTCTGGTTTACGATATCATTTGTTTCAATTACACAAATGTTTGTGTAATACAAACCAGAAGAATTTTTTTTTTTTGATAGGCAATAAGAAGTATATTGAATAGAAGTACAAGGGGTACTTCACCCAATACAAGGGGAAAGAAGAGAGAAGGAAAGAAAAAAAACAAGAGAACAGTCTAGAACTAACAAGTGCAGGAACAAACCCAACAAAAGAGAAGAAAACAAACCCACCCATCTAGAGCCCCTTGAAAATAGACTAAACAAAAAAGGCCTCATTAAAACCTTGTTAGGATAAAACCCCCTTGGGAAAACCTAACAAGGAAAAAGAGTACCTAAATTGAGAAATCAAGAGGAATTTTCAAGGAGGTTTACAAAGGAATCTAATACCCCAACCCAAACCCAAATGCTAAGCCCCCCAAGATAAAACACCAAGCCAACATCCCTTCATCCAAGTTTCAATGCTTTGCCTCCATGAGATAGCCAGTGCCATTAAACTTGTAAAATACACGAGCAAGGGGTCAAGAGCCATTCATATAATGAACTTCTGAAATCCTTTAACAGAGAAGACGCCCATATCCAAGCCTTCCACTGAATCTGTCCCAGCAAATTCTCCCAATCCGGAATGATATTTGTGAAAATAAGCCTGTTGCAAGCACACCAAACCGTCCAAACTACAGCTCCCCAAATAGCCCACCATACACGGCTCTGATTAAGGTTCCAGCAGCCATGAATAAATTGCAGAAAATGTTGTTGACTATCACACGATAGTACAGTGCAATACCCAAGCCAACGCATAATAGAGTACCAAATTTGTGAAGTTTTTCTGCATGAAAAAATGAGATGCTCAACACTCTCCACCGAAGCTTCACAGAAAGGGCATTGCAAATCAGTATTCTGCAAGACACCTCTTCTGCAAAGGTTCTGCCTAGTAGGGATTCTACCCCACATTAATTTCCACATGAAAGATTTCACAGATGAAGGTGTAGTAGCCTTCCAAAGAAATTTGAACGCTGGGGATTGAGTAAAATTTGCATGCCCTTTGATCAAGGAGTAGGCCGTTCGAACTGAATAGCCTCCACACACATCCTCCTTCCAAACCCACTTGTCAAATGATTCTGGTCTCACTGGCACTTGGTTAATTAAGCCCAGAATTTCATTCAACCAATTCTGTTCCCAATCACGGAGTTCCCGTCGCCAAGACAAACTCCAAGACCACCGATCATTAGCCCAAACACCCACGTCTGCAATAGTGCTTTCCTGCTGTAAAGATAAGCTGTATAACCTTGCAAACTTAGCATCCAAGGGTTCATTGCCCACCCATGTATCCTGCCAAAACTGAACAGTGGAGCCATTACCAATTTTCCTAGCAATCGCCTCAGAAAACCACTTACCCAAGGGAGGTTCAAAACAAGATTTTACCACATCTTTCCACCACACTGATGCAGATCCTGAACGAGCCCCTCTCATAACTCCATTAACCACATTATATTTAGAGCACACAATACGCGCCCATAAGCTTCTGTCTCCTGTGCAAAGTCTCCAACGCCATTTACCAAGCAGTGCTCTATTAAAATCACCCCAGCTTTTAACCCCCAAACCACCTAAGTCCTTAGGTTTACAAACATTATCCCATTTAATCCATGCTATCTTAGAATTCTCCCCTTCCAAGCCACCCCATAAAAAGTTCCTCATGAGCTGGATGCATTCCTTTTCAACCCCAATAGGAAGCTTATAAAAAGACAGATAAAATAATGGGACGGAAGATAGTGTGCTATTTAACAGACATACACGACCGCCAAAGGACAGAAATTTCCTTCTCCAAGCTGATAATCTCTTTCGGAGCTTTAAGAGAATGGGATTCCAAAAGTCCAACCTTCGAGGGTTACCCCCCACCTGCAAACCCAAATAGAGAAATGGTACAGATATTAATTTACAATTAAGAATTGCAGACAGAACCTGTAGTTCCCTCTCGGCCACTGAAACACCGATCAAACTGCTTTTGGAGAAATTGACTTTCAAACCCGCAGCCAATTCAAAACAATGCAAGATGCACTTCAAAGTAAACGCATTCTGCCTAGTTGCTTCCCCTATGAATAAGGTGTCGTCCGCGAATTGAAGAATGGACACCTCCTCCCCCTCTATACGATCAAAGCTATAGCCCTTATATTTTTGGAGAAGAACTGCTTGTCTCAAAAGACCATTAAGACCCTCTGCAATGATAAGAAATAGAAAAGGTGCAATAGGATCACCTTGTCTAATGCCTTTCCCCATACTGAATTCTTCACTTGGGCTACCGTTAATCAAGATGGAAATTCTTGCCGATTCAATACAAGCCTTGATCCAAGAGATCCACTTATCATCAAAGTTCATTCGGTGCATCATATAGTATAAAAAATCCCAATGTACCGAGTCGTAGGCCTTTTCAAAGTCTACTTTAAAAGCCATTGAACCTTTCTTTCGGCTCTTTGCATCATGAACCCATTCATTCGCCACAACCACGCTATCCAGGAGTCCTCTTCCTTCTAGAAAAGCACTCTGCACCTCATTAATTATAGATGGCAGCACCTTCTTAATCCGATTGGCAAGCACTTTTGAAATCACCTTATAAGCACAACCAACAAGTGAAATAGGTCTATAATCGGATAGCTCAGCTGGGCACTCTTTCTTGGGAATTAGAGTAATGAAGGAGGAGTTACAACCATTGGGCCAATTTCCAGATTTGTGGAATTCATTGAGAAGGTTTTGAAAGTCCTCGGATACAAGATGCCAGAAAGTCTTGAGAAATTTAAAGTTGATACCATCCGGGCCCGGACTTTTATCAATGCCACACTCCCACACTGCCTCCTTGACTTCTGCAGGATCAAAATTAGCAATCAGATTTGCCCTCTCACTGTCTTTAATCTGACAAAATGGGACTCCATCAAGAGTTGGAGCCATCCAGTTACTCCTAGTGAACTTTAGTGTGAAGAACTCTTTTGCACCATTTTTAACCTGAGATGGATCCTCAATCCAAGTACCATTTATTTGCAATCCTACCAAACCATTTGTTTGCCTCCTCCAATTTACGAATGAGTGGAAGAATTTAGAGTTTAAATCGCCTTCCTGAATCCACTTACATCTAGATTTTTTATGGAGGATTGATTCTTTGTGTCTCGCAGCCTGCCATAATTCAGCTTGGGCATCTTTCCTCTGTAATTGTTCCTGGGTAGATAAGCCTCCATGTACAATCCTCTGATCTAAATGTTCTAGTTTACCCTCGATCTCCTTGTATTTTCGATTAACATCCCCAAATGTATCTTTGTTAAGAAAATGAAGGTAATTTTTCAACTATGCATTTTCTTCATGAGATAACTCTTGTGATACAAAGATACTCCACATTCTCTTCATTCATTGTCTCAATGTGGTATCCGTTTTCACGTGTATCTTTGAAACTTAATAAGTTTCTATGAGCTTTGGAGGAAAATAAAGCATTCACAATATTCAATTGTGTTCTTCCAAGAAACATTATTTTGGCTCTTCCTTGGCCTTCAATTATCTTTGTACCGCCAGTTATAGTACGGACATTTGCCTTTCTATTATCAAAGAAGAGAAATGAGACTTTTCCTTGAGTATGTTGTGCGTTGTTTCACAATCAGTGAGGCAAATATCTTCATTGTTCATTGCGGTATCAATATCATGAACGTTCATTCTTAATAAAAGAAAAATATCATTTATGAGAAAATAGAATTGAGATGATAAAAATCAAACATTCCAATAATAAAAGTCAAATAAAAGACATCATTATTCAAAAGGAAAAACATTAAATATAAAGTTCTTAGGAAACAACTAAAAGGAAAAACAAATAAGAAACTTCTTTGTAAATGTTCCCATCACCAATCAAGTGATCAATCCTTCCATCAGGATCGACAAAGAAATCAGCAATATCTAGATGAGTTAGATCATCTTCATTTTCTTCAAGGAGATTTGTCTCTATCTTTTTCCATTTATTTTTAATGTGTTCTTGATAGAGATTGACAAGAGGCCTTGGTGTACGACAAGTACGTGCCCAATGTCCTTTGCCACCACAACGAAGACATGAGCTTCCAACATGTCTATTATTTTGCCCACCCTTCTTTTCATTTTCTCCATTATTCTTCCACTTCTGGTGTGAAGAATTTTTTATTAGTACTCGTCCATGGTTTGCCAGGATCACGACCTCGAATCTGACCACGACCTCAACCAGGAGTATTATCATTATAAGTTGCAACATTCGCTTCAGGGAATGGAGCACTACCAATAGGTTGAGATTTGTGATTCTTCATGAGCAGCTCATAATTCTGTTCAGCAACGAGAAGGCAAGAGATTATTTTGTGAAGCCTCTTTCTCGATATTGTTGATGCAAGACCACATTGATGCATGAAAAGTGGAGAATGTTTTTTCTAACATATCAACATCGCTTACATTTTCTCCACACAACTTTAATTGAGAAGTAACTTTGAACATAGCAGAATTATATTCACTTACAGTTTTAAAATTTTGTAAGCGCAAATATAGCCAATCATAACGAGTTTTAGGCAAAATCACTGTCTTTTGATGGTCAAACCTCTCTTTCAGATTTTTCCAGAGAACAAGTGGGTCTTTTAGTGTGAGGTATTCAACCTTTAGAGCTTCATGAAAAGACCATAGCCTTGGCTTTGATTTGGTTAGATGCAATATTTCCTCTTTTGATAGCATCTCCAAAATCATTTGCATCTAAGTTCATTTCAGCATCTAACACCCAAGACAGATAATTTTATCCGGTGATATCTAGAGCCACAAATTCAAGCTTTGCAAGGTTGGACATTTTAACTATGAATAACAAGAAAAAAAATCAATTATTGTAATGGAAAAAAATCAGCATATAACTAAAAAAAATCAGCATTGATAATTGAAATTGATGAGTTATTACTTAGTCCCATAGCCTAGAAAAAAGGAATTAGAAAAAAAAAACATTTGTTAGCAATTAGCACATATATTACGAGCAATTCAAGCACCATAATCATCAATATGTTGCTTCTCAAATTCTCTCAGAGATCCATTCAATATATAGACCAACCTATCTTCATTCCAAGCTATTTTGGACCTGTTTGCAAGATATCTTTTTTGGTTTTGATTTTAAGTTGCTTTATAATATTCCTTGTGATTTGAATGCTTTGTGTTTGTTTGTGAACACGTTAAAAAAATTGGCTTTTTAACTGTGTTGTGTTTAATGCTGCTAGGTCTCTTGATAAATCCAAACTTGCTTATAAGATTGTGTGAAAGAGAAGGGGAACATAGAAGCTTTCAAAAATCATAAAAAAAGAAAACAATGTTTGATGAAAGGAAGGAGATGACTCATTAAGAATTGAGATTCTTGCTACAGCCAGCCCTGAATGAGATGGGAGCTACTCATTGAAAGTGGTATTTTTCCTTAATTTTGTTGATATAAAAATCTACCAGTGGGCAAATATTCTGATTGTGTGCACGCCGCATCAGTCTTCAGATGGCAAATCGAAACTTTTTTCCTTTTTTTCTTCATTCTTTCTCATATGGACTTGGTGAGATTTGTGAATTTTGTGCCCATTTCAGTTGACACTATGGGGAAAGGAAATCAAATGCACCTTGCGCCAGTTAATTAGTCACTTCAAGAACTACAAATGAAGGTGGAGAGAGGCTTTTTGATTCTTGGTTTTCAATGTAAGTTCTTCTAATGGAAGCTTTTACTAAACACCAATATTAAGATTTTATATTTCTGGAGTTTTCAATGTAAGTCCTTCTGCAGTAGCTTACTTGATTTTTCTTCCCTTTTGGCAAAATTTGATGTAATTGACAGCATTTGTTGGGGAATTTTTACTTTTGCGGGTTGGCCTCTTCAAAGAGCACAGAAGTAAGGAGTTCAATAAGCAGGTACCACAGACCGGTCAAATTCAATTAATATTCAAATAATTTCATTTTTCTATGATAAAGAGCTCACACATACAGGAAAATGATAGAGTGAAGAATGATGTTTTAAAACTAATATCATTTTTATATTTTTGGCTCAATAAAAAAATTACAATCAAATTTTAGATTCTTCCAAACTAAATTTTATGTACATAATAAAAAAGTATTTATGACATTGTTATATTTAAAAGTAATATAGAATATCTATGCAGGTTCCAAGTATGTGTACCAACCAAACTTTGATTAATAAGTCCAACGAGAAGTTGAAAATTCAAATCAATATCAATAAGAAAAATATTTACCAATCACATTTGGAAAATACAAAGAGAAATTGAAAAAAAAATCCGGTTTTCCACTTTCAATCATTAAAAATTAAAGATTTTATTGTTTTTGTAACAAATTCATAATTTTGATTTTTTTATAGGCCTTAGTTTTGAAATTCAGAATTTAAATTTTACCTCCATCTACCGAGTGGCATATTTTAAATTTAAATTTTTTTATTCATCTTGAAAATGCGCCAGCATCAGAATTCGAATAATAGGAGACTTGTCTTTTTTTTTAAAAAATGAATGCTGTATAAAGTAATAAATTTTAATATTTATTTTATCATAAAATTTGAAATGCACCACCATTCAAATTTAGCAATTTAAAATTCATTATAAATTTATTCTCACACATGGAAAAACTAATGTCTATTCTTTGCAGGTAAAACCACATTTAAAAGAAAAGGACAAAATGCGACTTCATAAAGGATTTATTTTGTACTAAATTTTTTACTTCAAGTTGTTTTCAAATAGTGAGCTCCTTCCCAGTTATTTGTTATGTAATTTTTGTTCATCATACTTCTAAATTAAATGTTAGTTAAGATGTTGTTCATTCCACTTTTGTAAGCTATAACAATTTCGATGAAATTTATGTTACATGTTATATTTATTTTGCCTTTAGGTAATCTACAGATGCAAGACTATATTGATATAATTTGAACTTAATTTTCGGTATGGATTATCCTCTTCATGTTCAAATTAAAATTTCTACTATTAATTTATATTTGTGCTTATGATCTCCTTGATTACACTTGCAAGGTGGGTTAACTATGGTAGAGTTATAATCTGTGGAGATCTTTATGATCTCAACTCAGTTGCTACTTTGTGCATTATAGGTGCTGTTTCAATTACACCTACACTTATAAGCAAGAGTCATAGACTCGTAGCATTCATTTATTTTTTTGGTAAGCAAAATTGTATTGAGGAGGTACTATGGGTACCTCAACCCATGGTAAATACAAGGGAAAAGAAAAGAAAAAGAAAAAGTCCAAAGGACAATGTACAATGACAAAAAGAAAAAGAAACGGACATAAAAAAATGTAGTTTATACGTTGAAGACTTGAAGGTCAACAAAAAAAAAACTCTCATGCACATACCACAAGAGACCTAGCTGGATACACAAGCATTGGTTTATGACATTGCATTTTAGTATCTATGTTTCTTTTGTTTCTCTTCAAGCATTTTATATATATAGGCTTCTTTTATCAGAAGATGTAGATCTTCTTAAGTGCATGTAAGCTTTCTCTCAAGCTTTCTTAAGATGAAGTTTTATGTCTATTTCTCTCCTCAAATTTATTAAATAGGAGGAACCATTCCATATTAATTAAAAAGAAGATAATTAAACACAATGTTTCACTTTAACTTTTTCATCCTTTATTAAGTTTTTAAATTTCAAGATATTAAACACACACGGGAAATAACATTTTACATAAAAATGTTAAAAGTAATAGATAAATAAAATTTAATAGGCTTAATTCCACTTTAAGTCCCTGATGTTTCACAAATGTGCGGTTTGCATCCCCCATGTCTAAAATGTGCGGTCAAGATCCCTCATGTTTCTAAAACGGTCGATTGAAGCCCTTCTGTCCATCTCCGTTAGTTGACTAACGAAAATGCTAACGTATCATTTTTTAATCAATAAAATATTTATTTTTTAAAACAAAATAAATAAAGAAATACTAAAAAATAGTGAGGGATGGTTGTTGTAAGCGAGGTGAAGCTCTTTGAGGGTGGAGATGTTTCCGAGGGAGGTAGGGATGGTTCATGTGAGGAGGTTGGAGACGAGGGAGAGGGGCTGGAGTTACCGGAATTGGCCGAAGGTGGATGGAATTTCCGCACCAGCATCGTGAGTTCTCTGTCCCGTGCGCCTCTGCCTCGCAACTCAGCCTTTGTGCTTTTCCACTCTCTGCACTGCGCGCCCTCTCTGTTCAGCGTTGCAGATTCGAGCACCACAACCCGACCCGCGCCCAGATCCGCGATTTCTTCCCTAAATCACGTACAAATCCGCGCGTCATATTTTTCAAATCCCAACCTTAAATGCTTTGAATGAGAATTATCTCTTAAAAGATTTTCAAATCCCTTTGACCAACCCTCTCATCTGGGTATTTTTCTCACCTTCCTCTGTTTTCCTTCCTCAAAACAAAGACCTCTATTTTAATGGCTTGGAATCTTAGAATGGGGAGTGGAGGAGGGAAACGGCTGGGGCGCACTTCATCAACAGGTGAGTTTATGTGTTAATGTTAATTGGTGAGTGAGAATTTGGGGAGTTGGGTTTGGTACCCCACCTGTTGGGTTTCCCACCCCACTTTATTGAATACGGGATTTAAAGTTCCGTATTTAATATGAATAATACGGAACTTAAAAAACCGTACTGTATTTGAGCATATGTGGCACATTTTCAACCATTCATTGCATATTAAAAAAATACGGAATATTAAATTCCGTATTGAATACGGAACTTTAAATCCCGTATTGAATAAAGTGGGGTGGGAAACCCAATAGGTGGGGTACCAAACTCAACTCCCGAGAATTTGGATTCATATGAATATTAGAGGTTAGTTGAAGAGAAATAAGAATTGATACATTAAAAAATTTGGGGTTTGAGGTTATTGAAAGTGAATTTACCGATTTTAATTTAGTTTGATATTTGAGTTTTGGGTTACATTATTATGTTAATGATTTGAGGTTGAAGAGGAGGATACATTTATGGGTTTTAAGTTGAGGAGTTGAAGATGGAAGAAGATGATGGAGTTGAAGATATATAAGAGATGAATCTTATGTTTTTGTAAATTTTTAGTATTTCTTTATTTATTTTGTTTTAAAAAATAAATATTTTATTAATTAAAAAATGATACGTCAGCATTTCCGTTAGTCAACTAACAGAGATGGACGAGAGGACTTCAATCGACCGTTTTAGAAACATGAGGGAGCTTGACCGCACATTTGTGAAACAGCAGAGACCCAAAGTGAATTAAGCCAATTTAATATAATTTCATAAAAATTGTATACATTCTTAATAATGGTATATGTGTGTGCATATATATAATACTAGTACTTTAGACCCGTGCAATGCACGGGGTTATTCAATTTTGTTTATCACGTGAATTTGTTAAAAATTTGTGTTTAATTTTTATGTTTTTTAAAATATAATTTATGAATTAAAAACTAAAATTAATTTTAGATATACTATTAGCTTTGGGTGATTTTAGCCCCATTTACTTTCAATTGCATGATTTTGGCCCCTACTTTGAGTGATTTTAATTCTCTTACTTTCAATTGCATGATTTTACTCCCTATATTTATTATGGAATTCTATTTTTAGTTTTTTATTTTTTAATGTTAGTTGAAAGTTTTTTTTCATCAATGTCAAATTTAATGTTTAAACTGTTAACTTTCATTTAGAATTAATGTGTTGTATAAGTCGTAACTTATTAGTCATAAGTACGTGTAACTTTACGGAAAATCTTAACCACTCACTTTTTTAATAGTAATATGAGGGAGAAGTATAATAGTAACTTTACAAAGTTCATAATAACTACTCACTTTTTTCAAGTTTTTCTTTTTAATTTTTTTCTTTTAGGGTCCAAATTGTTTCTCAGAACTTCACCACCGGACTCCATGAGTTGTTGACTCACTCTAAGCCTATACGGAACTGAATGGTCTTTGGGTGTTAAGACTTTGAAAAAACTAACTTAAATAAGGGTGTTAAGACTTTGAAAAAACTAACTTAAATAATTTCAAAGCAAAGGATTAATCCTCCTCATTCTTAAGTTTGATAAGTTTAGCATTAGAGCTTCGAAAGCCATCTTCAATCAGGTAGTTTACAAAACCCTCCACAACTATCATCAAGAGGAAGATCTTGCAAACCTTGCCACTTAGCTTAACCGTCTATCTTGTGATAGAAAATGGGGAATTCTATTATTCTATCCGACACATGCTACATGAGATGGTCATGGTACTCCATTTATTGAAGAGTAAATAATCAATACATAACACCTCAAAGAAATAGGCTAAAATGAATAGCATAGCTGCTGATTCTTAGCATCCACCATCAACAATTCCACAGTATCAACATGGATGACTCTTGCTCTAGAAAACTTCAAGGAGAAGCAGCGATTCAACATCAGAATTCCCCACCTGGCCAATCTTTGCAAAGGGAAGTGATAAAAAAATCTAAGAAAAAAGGAAATACTCTGTTCTGTACTAGGGCAAGCTTACGTAAGAGAAAAACAAAAAGTAAACCCTAGCAGAGCACTAAAATAGCAAAACTACCATAAAAGGAATATTCTCATTAATGCTGAAAAAGTTGGTTTCGTACAAGTGGATGACCTCCCCTTTTATAGAGGGGGTGGTCATGATATGGACCTTTCCTATATTTGGGCCTGACAACCAGGGCCCAAATTCCTATACATATAAGACAAATCAAGGAGAATCTTCCAGCTGGCTCGTGGGTCCCCCTAAGGGAAGGCAAAGATATTAGCTGTGTCGATGATTCCCGTCGTGGTTGTCTTCACTCTTGGGCGGGCATGAGCATTGTGTATGCCCCGCCCAGTCCACAGACGTGGTTGTCTTCACTCTTGGGCGGTCATGAGCATTGTGTATGCCCCGCCCGGTCCACATGCCCCCAAGACATGAGGTTCAAGTAACTTGAGTCAAAATGTCTTTAATATGCAACTTTGTCGCCCGTTTTTATCGTTTGCTTTGCGACGTGTCAGGATACTACTATTTTTCGCCACATCTTTGTTACATCGCCATTTTATTTTCGCTGTTACATCGCCATTTTCACGCTTCGCCACCTTTGTTGCCGTTTCAAAGATATGTCGCCATTAATCATAACCGTCAATCACGTCTTTTCAACTGACGCACGTATCCTTGTTTTCCGGGATTTCGTCATCATTTGTTATAAATGCAATTTTCAGTTGTGCGTCTCGAGGAGTAATGTCTTTTCGCTTCCTACCTTTTCGAATTTCAAATCCCACAATCCCACGATCTTCCCCCACTCATTCTCTCTCCTCCTTTCTCTCTATAAAAACCCCTTTTCACTTTTCATTTTTCACTTTCTTAAAACTTTTGTTCTGAAAACCTTTTCACCGCAGCTTTCATTCTCTTCTTTGAACTCCGGTGAACCTTTTCTTCCTCCGGCCGTCGTCATTGCGCGGTGCTCCCCTATCGCCGACGTTCTCCTTTCTCAAATCCACAGTTCTTCCCCTGGTTAGTTTTTCTCTTTCTTGAGATTCTTCGTTTACTTCTTTTTTCTCTGACTCTGTTCATCTTCTTTCTTCTTTTAGTTTGTTCATCTTCTTTCTTCTTTTTATGAAACTGCCTCGCATGTCTTTACCAAACGCTAGCCTTTCTTCCCTGGAACTTTCTTCACCCTCCACAGAGGAGGAAGTTGTCGCCCCCTCTATAATTGAAATTCACTCCTCGCCTTCTACCCATGATGATTCTGGTCCCGCCGGCTCTGTAGACTCAATTCTCTCCTCTAATGGAGATTTGTCTTCACCTGAATGGCGCTCTAACGCGCATTTAGTTGAAGATAAATGTCTGTTGCGTTCTATCTGGAGCAGCGTTGGGAGCATTAATTCGCTTCGAATATCTGCTCAAGGGTTCACGAAGATAAATCCCGCCACCTCGAATAATGAAGATCATCTGTTGAATGTCCTCCCATGTGGCGAAGATGACTGTGTTCTGTTGCGTAAAGAACCAGCCGATGAATCGCCCGATTTCTTCTTTGTTTATGGCTATTTCTTCTTAGACTTGAACATCAAACTTCCTTTCTCGCCGTTTATATGTCACGTTCTTTCTTTTCTGAATGTGGCGCCTTGCCAACTCCAGCCCAACGCCTGGGGTTTTCTCCGCTGCTTTGAAATTCTTTGTGAACACTTGAGTTTCACTCCAACCTATCCTTTGTTCTTCCTTTTCTATAAATCAGTCACCACTAAACCTACTTCTGTGAAATGGGTTCCACTCTTAGCCCGTAAGAACATGAGTCGGTTCACCGCCCTTAAAAGTTATTACAAAGTATGGCAGAAAAAATACTTTAAAGTTATGGAGTCGCCC
This sequence comes from Lotus japonicus, assembly GCF_012489685.1. NCBI lineage: Eukaryota > Viridiplantae > Streptophyta > Magnoliopsida > Fabales > Fabaceae > Lotus > Lotus japonicus. The sequence goes on from NC_080044.1 coordinate 23,574,234, forward strand.
GAAATAAAGAACTTGTTCCGAGATTCCGACAATAACCCTCTCTTCCCTTTTTACTGGACAAAGAACCCTCGCCGAAAAATATCCGTTTCATACGACGCCTTGGATGAATCTGAACAAGGCGTCGCCGATTACCTCCGCACACTACCAGTAATTTCTGGTCACGACTTGATTGAGGCGTCGAAATTCGGCACTTTAAATCAATTTTTTAGTAAGTTTATAATCTTTGCACGTAACTTGTTTTTCTTTTTGTTCATGTATCTCGTCTAATTGGTGTTTTCCATACAGCTACGATGGGAAAAAGCAAGGTTGACGCGAACCCAATCAAGATGAAGGAATACCTCGCCCAGTCTGCTGCGGCGGCGAAGAAGAGGGCCGCCGAAACTGAGAAAAAGAAGAAGAATGAAGGTACTTCGGGTTCTGACAACGTCAGGGACCCTAAACGTCAAAAAACTTCAGGTGCTGTTGGTGGTAAGCCTCTCCACCAATCGACTCTCGATCCAAAAAGTCATCCGGCTGAGAAAAAGAAGGGACATGACAATGTCCCGCCCCTTCAACAAGATTCAAGCGCGCTAATCAACCGCCCACCAACTCCATTTAACCAAGCTGGCCCTAGCTCAGCCATTGGTGGCGAGGCTCCTCCCCCCTTGCTGAACTTGTCGGATCCTCACTTCAATGGGCTGGAATTCATGACCCGTACTTTTGACAACCGGATTCACAAGGACATTTCCGGTCAAGGCCCCCCCAGCATTGCTTCCGTGGCGATCCATCACGCGCTTTCTGCCGCCAGTACTGTGGTGGGAATGGCTCAGTGCGTGAAGGAGTTGATATCGGCCAAGAACCGTTATGAAAAGAAGGCGGCTGATTATAAGACTGCATATGAGCGAGCGAAGGCCGATGCTGAAACCGCCAACAAGAAGCTGAAGGCCGCCGAGGAGAAGTGTGCTAAGTTAGCTGATGACTTGGCTGCTTCTGACTTGCTCCTTCAGAAGACCAAGTCCCTAAAGGAAACTATCAACGACAAACACACTGCTGTTCAGGCCAAGTGTCAAAAACTGGAAAAGAAGTACGAACGCCTAAGTGCTTCCATCTTGGGGCGTGCTTCTCTCCAGTTTGCTCAAGGCTTTCTGGCGGCCAAAGAGCAAATTAGTGTGGTTGAGCCGGGCTTTGATCTTTCCCGTATTGGGTGGCTGAAGGAGATCAAGGATGGTCAAGTAGTTGGTGATGATGACATTAGCCTCGACCTCCTTCCCCAATTCGATGATGAAAGTGAGCCTGAAGAAGATGGCGAGGATGGGAATGAGCAGCACAAGAACGAGGATCACGAGAAGGAAGACCCTCAAGCTGGGACAAGCCAGGGCAACAACGCCAACAATGAGAATCTGGCTTGAATTTGTAATTTGTTTTTATTTTGTTGAGTCATCTTTTATCTTTGGGGCCTTGCCCCTTTTGTCTTTTTTCATTCCAAATTATGTACGGGCGTCGCCCCTTTTTCTTGCTTTTAATGAAGACCGTTTTAAATTTTGTTGTTACCTTGAGTTGTTATCAATTATTGTTGTTACTTAGGTCTATATACCTTAGTCGATTTTTCGACGAGGCTTGGTTTCTAGTGGCCACTAGAATTGCCAAGGCTTGCAATATTGGATGGCGATACTTTCTTATTCCGAAAGGTTTATTCGCGGTATTATATACCTTGATACGATTTACTTTGCATAAACTCGTAATATAAATTAAAAAGTAACTTCTGTTGAAATAATCTTCATTTCTTTTTCATACTCATACATGGGAATGATTGTCCCTTCATTCTTTATACATGCCGCCTCATTAAAAACCTCTACAAAGAAAGGAAAAAAGAGTGCGGCTTCATTCACCTTTGTTGTTTCTTTTAACTAAAATACTGCTTTAGATGAGAGGCGTTCCATGTTCGTGGAACCTTTTGACCGCTTAGTTGTTCCAACTTATAAGCTCCTCCTCCAACATCGCCTATAATCCTGTAAGGCCCACCCCAATTGGGCGAAAGCTTGTTGTGCTTATCAGGTATTGTGTTTTTTCGGAGCACCAAATCTCCCACCCTCATTTTTCTTGGCACGACTTTTGTTGAGAATTTTCTTGCGACCTTCACTTTCCCCGCCTCGTTTCTTATGTGTGCCTTCCGTTGTTCTTCTGGCAACATAATCAGATTTGCTATCAGATTTTCCCCGTTGTCATTCTCATTAAACCGAGCCACTCGCCAACTTTGGTTTTCTATTTCCACTGGGAGCATGGCGTCAGTTCCATAAGTTAAACGATACGGGGTTTCCTTTGTGCTTGACTGTTCCATGGTGTTGTATGCCCAAAGAACGCCTGGTAGTTCCTCCGCCCAAAGCCCTTTTGCTTCATCCAGTTTCTTTTTTAAACCTTTCAGGATAACCTTGTTAGCCGACTCAGCCTGCCCATTGGTTTGTGGATGTTCTACAGAGGCAAATCGCATCTCGATTCCCATTTCTGCACAGAATTCCCGGGTAACACTACTTGTGACTTGGGTTCCATTATCCATTACTAACGCCATGGGGACCCCAAATCTACAAACGATCCTTCGCCACAGGAAGTTCCTGACCTTGGCGGCTGTGATAGTCGCCACTGCCTCGGCTTCTATCCACTTAGTGAAGTAATCAACCGCCACGATGATGTACTTCATTTGTGCCTTCGCTACTGGGAATGGTCCTAAGATATCAGTCCCCCACATGGCGAACGGCCAAGGCGCCATCATAGTTGTTAATTCTTCTGGTGGAGCCTTGTGTAAGTCAGAAAAGACTTGACATTTTTCACATTTCTTAACATACTCCAAACAATCCTTCTTCATTGTTGGCCAATAGAATCCTGCTCTTATCACTTTTATTGCCAAGGATCGCCCGCCGATATGACTAGAACACACACCTTTGTGAACTTCCGCCATTATTCCGAGGGCGTCCTTGGTATCGACACATTTGAGCATAGGAGACATGATTCCCCGCCGATACAACTCACCATCCACCAGTGTGTAGAAACTGGCTTCCCTGTGTTTTGTTCTCGTGTTCAAATCATCCTCCTTTGGTGGGTTCTCTAAGAAGGTCTTAATCGATTCCATCCAAGGTAGCTCGCCCTCACTGACTGATTTTACAGCTTTCAACTTTATTTCTACCAAATCAATGCTCGGGCGAGGCAGGGTTTCTTGAATGACTGTTTGGTAGTTGCCCAATCTCCCTGTGCTTGCCAACTTCGCCAACACATCAGCCCTCTCATTTTGTCCCCTCGGGACATGTTCTATTTTGATTTCTTTGACCTCCATCATCAATCTGCGCACCACTTCCAAATATTTGGACAGTTGCGGATCCTTCACCTGGTACTCGCCTTTCACTTGTTTGACCACTAACTGCGAATCTCCTTTGATAAATAACTTCTGGACTCCCAACTCAATGGCCAACCTTAAGCCGGCAATCAGAGCCTCATACTCAGATTGATTATTGCTCGCCTTGAACTCGAACTTGAGAGACTGTTCAATGATCATTTTATCTGGACTTTCAATTGTTATTCCCGCCCCACTTCCAGTGTTATTAGAGGACCCATCCACAGACAGGACCCATTCTCCTTGAGTCTTCTCACCTTCAGTGGGTGTTAATTCCGCCACGAAGTCAATTAAACTTTGGACAGTGACTTGGCCCCTTGGCTTATATTGTATGTCATATTCTGATAACTCAACTGACCAGCTAACCAATCGCCCTGATAAATCAGGCTTCTGAAGTACTTGCCTTAAGGGAACATCAGTTTTGACTTTGACTTGGAAACTTTGGAAGTAAGGCCTGAGGCGCCTTGCAGTTTTCAGAATCGCCAAAGCCGCCTTTTCAATTTTTTGGTACCGCAACTCTGCCCCCTGTAAAGTATGGCTCACGAAATATATAACTTTCTGCTTTTTTCCTTCTTCCTGGAGCAACACCGTACTTACTGCCTTGTCAGTAACCGCTAAATAGAGCACTAATGGAACGCCTGGTGTTGGCTTGGAGAGTACCGGTAATGTGGCCAATGTTTCTTTCAATTTGGTAAAAGCTTGTTCGCATTCCTCTGTCCACTGAAACTTTGAATTCTTTTTTAAACATGTGAAGAACGGGGCCGCTTTGTCACCCGCCATTGGCAAGAAACGTGACAAGGCGGCCATTCGCCCTGTCAAACGCTGAACCTCCTTTACACTTGTTGGGCTTTTCATCTCCAAGATCGCCCTTCCCTTATCAGGGTTCACTTCTATTCCTCTTGATGTTAACATAAATCCCAAGAACTTTCCTCCCTGGATCCCAAAAGAACACTTCTCAGGATTCAACTTCATTTGATATGTTCTTAACTGATCAAACGCTTCTTTGAGGTCGCCACCATGATCACTAGCCCTGGCGGACTTTACAATCATGTCGTCCACATACACCTCCATATTCCTGCCTACTTGTTTTGAAAAAATTTTGTCCATGAGCCGTTGGTACGTAGCTCCTGCATTCTTCAAACCAAAAGGCATTGTCTTGTAACAATAGTTCGCCTGATTGGTCATAAATGCTGTACTTTCCTCATCCGAGGGATGCATCATAATCTGATTATAGCCCGAATAAGCGTCCATGAGACTTAAAAGTTCAATCCCTGAAGCTCCATCCACAAGCTTATCAACATTGGGAAGTGGGTACGAATCTTTGGGACACACTTTGTTCAAGCTTGTGTAGTCCGTGCACATTCGCCATTTCCCATTGGCCTTCCTGACCATCACAACATTGGCGAGCCACGTTGGGTACTGTACCTCACGGATGAAGCAGGCCTTGATTAATTTTTCAGTCTCTAATTGTACAGCCTTGTGCTTTTCTTCACTCATTCTTCGCCTTGGTTGGATGACTGGGGTCGCCCCTGGTCGTATGGCTAGTTTGTGAGTGATCACCTTGGGGTCAATCCCTGGTACATCATTGATGGTCCATGCGAAGAGATCTAGATTATCACCCAGAAGGGTGATTAGTCTGTCCTCTTGTTCTGTTGTCAAACCACTGCCAATCTTTAGAAACTTGTCCTTGACTTGCACCTGCTTGGTTTCTTCCAGAGGTTGTGGGCGAAAATCATCAGCCTCGTCCCTTGGGTCCAAGCTAAATCCTTCTTGTGGGAAGATTTCTGTAATTCGATGGCTCTCCCTGGCGGCCTTTCGCCCATAGAGCGCCACGCTTCTTAAATAGCATTCCCTTGCTGCATTCTGGTCTACACGCAATATCCCGACCTTCCCGTTGCAGGCGGGATATTTAACAGTTAAATGAGCAGTTGAGATGACCGCGCAGACCTTGTTGAGGGTGTCTCGCCCCAAGAGTACATTGTAATTGGCTCTACACGCCAATACTAAGTACTTTACTTGAAATTTCTTGACGAACTCTCCTTCTCCAAAGGCAGTCGGAATTTCCACGTATCCCCGCACACTGACACGGTCCCCTGTGAATCCCACCAAGGTTCCCTTGTATGGTTTCAAATCTGATTCCTTTAGTCCCAGGCGATCAAAGGCGTCTCCATAGATGATATCCGCCGAAGATCCCTGGTCTAAGAATACTTTCTTTGTCACATAATTGTTAACCCTAATTGTTACCACAATTGGATCGTTGTCATGGGGAATCACATGCGCGAAATCCTGAGGGGTAAATATAATAGGGGAATGATTCACCCAACACTCGCCTTCGTTCGACTCCTGTACTGAATGTACTGTTGCCACGCAGCGTTTTCTAGCCCTACTTGAAATTGCACCCCCGCCAAATCCTCCTGCAATAGATGAGCATTCCCCAACAGGATCGCCCAACTCTTCAACTATCTCTTTACCTTTACCTTTATCCTCCTGAGTGATCTTAGCTACCTCCGGCGTTGCTGTGTCTTTAACAAAGTTTGCCAAATGGCCAACTTTAATCAAACGATCAATTTCCCGCCTTAAATTCCAACAATTATCTGTCGTATGCCCCAACGCCTTGTGGTACTCGCACCACCTATTGGTGTCCACGTTAGCTGGCGGCCGCCGTGGGGGTGGTGGGTACTGCACAACGTTGGTCTGCCCAACTGCCCTTAAAATGGTACTTAAGGGTGCATTCAACTTAGTAAGTGGGACTGGCGTTGGCGAAGCACCAGGCTGACCAGCTGTGGCAGCAGTGGGACCTTGTGAATTTCTGTGCCATGTATTTTGAAAGCCAGGTTTAGAGTTTTGGTATGGTCCCGGTCTTGGTACACGGGGGGTTTGCGCTACCCTGGTTTCCTTCCCCGCCTTGGATTTGTCCTGTGAAACACCGCTAGATTGACACTGCTTGCGTCCTTCCTCTCTTTCTTGTTTCTTCTGATCATCTTGCTCGATCAATATGAACTCTTGAACACGAGCGCGAAGATCCATCATATCCTTCGCCGGTCGCCTTGTTAAGTCTCTATTCAAATCTCCCGCCTGAAGGCCATTTTTGAATGACGCCAAACAGACATCTGGATTTTCCTCCTCCAACTGCACCGCCATCTTGCTGAAGCGTGCCATGTAGGTTTTTAATTTCTCGCCTGGTTGCTGATGTATGCTGATAAGATCAAACATTGTTGCTTTTGTGGTTTTATTGGCGGAAAATTGAGTCAGAAACTTAGTGGACAGATCAGTGAAATTATCAATGGAGAAGGGCGGTTGTCGAATGAACCACTGCATCGCCATGCCTTTGAACGTGGAAGGCAATAATCGATATTTTACCGCATCCGTCGCCCCGCCGATCACCATTTTGGTATTGAAATATCTAAGGTGCTCCATAGGATCAGATTCGCCCGAAAAGGCGTCTAATGCCATGGTTTGCAGGTGCTTTGGAATGTCCACCCTAGTGATGGCTGGAACAAAAGGTTAAAATTCAACTACATCCTCCGCCTCCAGGCGTTGTTCTTGCTTAAAATCCCGCCGCGACCGCCGTGTCGACCACCACCGCGCCGGCGATGATCGCGTCGACCCACGCCGCATGAACGAGTCTCCATGGCTCGCAATTCCTCCTTCTGTCACCGGAAGAGCTAAGTCAGAGCCACAGACGGCGCCAATGTTCTGTACTAGGGCAAGCTTACGTAAGAGAAAAACAAAAAGTAAACCCTAGCAGAGCACTAAAATAGCAAAACTACCATAAAAGGAATATTCTCATTAATGCTGAAAAAGTTGGTTTCGTACAAGTGGATGACCTCCCCTTTTATAGAGGGGGTGGTCATGATATGGACCTTTCCTATATTTGGGCCTGACAACCAGGGCCCAAATTCCTATACATATAAGACAAATCAAGGAGAATCTTCCAGCTGGCTCGTGGGTCCCCCTAAGGGAAGGCAAAGATATTAGCTGTGTCGATGATTCCCGCCGTGGTTGTCTTCACTCTTGGGCGGGCATGAGCATTGTGTATGCCCCGCCCAGTCCACAGCCGTGGTTGTCTTCACTCTTGGGCGGTCATGAGCATTGTGTATGCCCCGCCCAGTCCATACTCATTATTGTTTATTTTATGTATTTTTATAAAAAAAAAATTAAATATTTTTATGTATTAAGGAAGCAAGACTTGCTAAACTAAGTTGAGGAAAGAAAGTAGAACAACCACAATAACCGTTAAAAACTGGCACTATAATGCCAATCATTCCATTAAAAAAATAAAAACACAATCTAGAGAGCTGAATCCAAAAGTTAGTTACATTATAAAAACACAGGAGTTTGATACAGTGAAGCATAACGACTATTCCCCCGGCAAAACAATGCTTACTAAAATAAGGGGTAATAGCTCCCAAGTTGCACATATTTTCTTCAATTTGAAGTGAAGAACTATGGATTAAATTGCTCCCAGAAGCAGATATCTCAGCACTGCAAACAGGGCAAACCTTGTTTATTTTCAACCAATTGTTATAGATGTTTACAGGAAAGAACTGTCAAGGGCTCACCGTCCTCATAGTCCAGCCGACAAATAACACACGAATCATTGCTTCCATGTTGATCACTCCCAGTCTTGTACTTGACTGAAGGCAAATATGCAATAGTATCAGTTGGAAGTCCTCTGCTTTCAATTCCTACAATTTCCACCAAAGCTAGTAGCTCCTCATATGAAAGTCCATCTAGATCAACATCCTCCCTAGCATCCTGTGAATTATTACCATGCTCATCCATGTCCCCAGCCTCCACTGTAATTGAAAATGATATTGTCTGTAGAATTCAGAAGCTGCAACATCATTACAGAGGAGAACCTAAAAACAAAAGACAGATTTTATGAGTCACTTAAAAAGAAGACATTTGAAAAGCTAAATCAATTGTAAGAGGCTAACTTTGCCCGTTAATGGTGGCAATGGCAATTTCCAGAAATTTCAAAACAGATTGATATATGTGTCGAGGTCACCTAAATTACCTAATAGATATCCTCTTCATGCTACATGAAGCACCAATGTCCCTGATTTTCCACATGTACTGCCCCTGAAGGTTCTCAATAGAGCGTTGCTCTAGCTCAATGTTAAAGATTCACCTGTCGAGTCTGTTAAAAAAAGATCCAGGAGGGGATAATGAAAATCCAAGCATGTACATATTTTGTCAGAAATTAAGATGAAATTGTGGGAATGATAAGTAGCTAGCAGAGTACAACTTGGGGTGGAGGAGTGAATCACTCTTTTAAAGTAGAATAAAAATTTGTGGCCCTGGGGTTCATATTCACTCTGCCAGCAAAAAGATTTTCCATTCTAAAAGTGTTTAAAGACAGTACCTTAAAAGTTAACAACTCAAACCACCTTTTTAAGATATTGGCATCACCTTTATTATAAAAGGACTGAAACGACATCTTAAGAAAACTAACAAACCACCTCTTTAGGATATGTAATCCAAGAGGAAACATTGCAACTTGTAAATGTTCACTCCCTTTTTGTTCTAATCTGATTGTACTTTATTATTGTATGAGATATTAAGAAAATATATTAGCTGTGCATAACCTGAGGTCTTCTGGAACTAACTCAGTTCCAAACTGCAAATATGATTGCTTAAGCTCCTCCTTCTTAACTATAGAACCAAATTACAAACACAAACCTGGAAAGCAAAAGAAAAACATGAAAAGCAAGGGGCACAGGGAAGAAGTATAGAATGAATAGAAAATAGATGGCAGACTCCTTTAAAATCCAAACAACAAAACCCAAGCACACGCGCAAATGGTTAGCATGCCTATGGGGAAGGAGTTTGGGAAAACAACTTGGAACCTGATCTGCAAATGCAAACAATTAATTTTTGTGGAATCAATTTGAGCTTAACAAAGAAAATATATTAAAAATAGCTTTTGATCCCAAAAGTGACCTCCAGCCTATTATCAGGTGTTTGTGCTTAAATATTTAGCACATGAAAGTAAACTGAAATAAACTACTACAACTAAATTATTTTGAAATCTCTATTATAAAGCATACAATTATCGTTATACACAACACTTTCTTTCTTTACATTTACACGTGTAGATTCATTGGAAACTCATACCGAAAGAAAACTTGAAATCTCATAACCCCAATGCAATTGAGTAATTCAAAATTAATTGCAAAATGCAAAATATTTCACACATATGAATGGTAGGACTTCCAATGATACCTGTGAAGTCTAATGTGGACTAAGGTTTGTCACATATATGTCCATGAATCAAATCCTTCCCACAGTTGTAGCAAAAGTTGTATCCAACCTGTAAAGAGAAAATGGAAGAAGCAAGAAAAACACTCATATTTTCATTAATTATCGCCACATACTAATTAATGCATCGATTGAAAGATAAAATTTATACAAAATGGTTAAGGATAAGTGAGATAAGGTCACAACCTACAAGCCATGTGTTCATATCCACTACTTCTTTGCCACATATCACATTTAGCAAAATCCAAAAACTAAGGGCCTGTTTGATAAGTGTTTTTAAAAACAGTTTTCTGTTTTATAAAATAAAAAAACAAAAAAACTTGTTTGGTTAAATTGTTTTCTCAAAATTAATTTGAAAACAGTTTTCTATTTTTCTGTTTTTAAAACAATAAAATGAGAACAGAAAAAAATTGTTTTTGTTTTCTGGTTTTGAATTTCTGTTTTGGAAACAGAAAAAACACGGAGAACAGACTGTTTTTTATATCTCTCATTAATGGCATGTTCGTAATTATCAGCAATTAGAAAAATAGGGTTTCTACTTAAAATAACGCTCTTCTTTTCTCTCAGCCGTGTTGACGCCTCATTCTGCACATCGCTTCGATTCGGTTCTTCTCGTCTGGGTTGCGGCTTGAACTCCGATCGTTCTTTCTTTGCTCAAGGTAATCCTCATCTTCTTTTGCTTCTCTTGCCACAATCATCTGCTCCTCTACTTCTCTTGTTGATTCGATGAATTTATTATGCCTCTTCTCATCGTCTTCTTTTGATTCTGGGAACGCAAAGCTCTTTTTGTATTTTGTGTATCTCTTACTTTTGGTTGTGCTTTATCTAGTTAAGGCAGTGTCTTAGGTGGGTTTACTACTCTACTGGCATCTGCTGGTGATTATTTGGTCTATTGAGTGTTTTGATATGTGGTTAGATTTATGAAAAAGTTTTAGTATGAGAACATGGTAACACTACAACAAAAAGACTTTTTGCCGGCAATAAATATTGCCTTTAGCGGCAATAAAAATGGCCGCAATGGCTTTTACCGGCAAACACTACTTCGCCGGTGCATCGGGGGTCGGCAAAGGCTTTGCCGGCGCTTATACCGGGCGCCGGTAAAGATGTTAAAAACGGCCGGCAAAAGCTGTCGTAGTTTAGCGGCCATATTTACCGGCATTTACTACTGCCGCTAAATGGCAATGTTTGCATTGGCTTCGTAAAACCAATCTTGGCGGTTTTAAACCGCCAGAAATGGGTTTCATAGCTGCCAAAAAATAGAACTTGCAACACAAATTCCTACTTGCATAAAACTTACACGAGCACTAATGCTCTTACCACTCAATTCATTACCTTGTATAGTTTCAGAACTAGAGTAGCAGAAAACCATGGAAGTATAAACACTAAAACTACTCTACAAATTAGATTTTAAACTTCATGTAACAACACCAAACAAGCTAGGAAACATTAATGCCAAATAGCGGCAAAGCACCACAGTTTATCGAAAAATCACCACGGGCTCCAGATTAAGGAAAACTTAATTGCGTTGTGAAAGGAATGCATCTAACCTTTGAGTTGTGTCCTCAATTTGTTTGACAGGCTCTTTCAAGTAAGGACTTGGACCAAAGCTTTAGCACGTTTAAGCTCAATCTGAATAGATTGCATGAGAGAAAAACAAAATGCTTAGAAACTCAGGGAGAGAAAAACAAAATGAATACAATTCAATGATAACCCATTGAAATACAAAAATCAATTTTCTTAGATTAGAAGTACACTCTGCAATTGAAGTGCACAAATCAAATGGAGGGGGAAATATGCTTTGCACTTTACAAGGATCACCTATGATCAGTGAAAAAGAAGTTTCACTTAAAATCTATATAATGCTAACCAGCCAAACATAATTCATTAGATTCCAACATTCTTATGGAAAACATTTGCTCAAGAGATGATAGACTTCTGTCCAATTCATTGATTTTTATTAGCACTAAAAAGCTGCGGAAAAATCACAAACCTGGTTTCCATCCGCATCAACCAGTATAACATTTGCAAACTTTAACTGAACTTCACTGTTCTTGTTCTTGATACCAAACTAGAGAAATGATTTCGTATACATTCAGAAATCACATGATAAAAAATGGTATGATCAACTGGAGGGTTAAGATAAAAACAGTTGAACTTGAAACCAAATGTAAACTTAGACACTCCAGTAGCAAATCTAACTTTATCTCCAATGTATGGAAGGTAATAGTAAAAGTTCACAACTTCCCCATCCCATTCTATTCCCTTTTAACCCTTCCATTATATATCAAGCCTCATGATATCTCAACTAAATCTAATATATCTTGCAACTAGCGACATCAACATGAATCAAATAGCACAGAATTTCCCAATTGCACAACCAATGCCAATAGTGCTAGTAAAAAATGTCAGTTGATGTAAAAGGAGGGGGATTACAAATTATAATGGGATGGCCAAATGAATGCGGGGACAGTGGAGGCCAATACTCCGTCAATTGGAACGAGAGCTGCGACAAACAAAGCAAGCAGTGGCAGCAACATCGCACTTCCTTCGACCCTGCAACCCACAAACATGATATCAAATTCAGATCGCGTGATCGATTGGTCAAGCTTAGATCAATCATACATATTTTAATATGACTGTATGAGAGAGACTAATTTGCATGCTCTTGAACACCACTAGAAAACAAGCAAGCTGACATGCATATGGTTTCAAGGACATGATAATTAAAGCGACATAAATATCTTTGTGCATGATTCCGTTTTTATGCAAGTACTCAAGTCCAATCAGTAACTGCTTTGTGTATGTTCTTAAGACCTGTTGATGAATTAGTTGAATTAAATTGCTGTAATTGATGCAAATCATAAGCAATTGGACAAAGAAATGAGTTACACAACAAACCTGTGCCTTCTCCTTTGAACTTGCTGCAATCAAAACCTAAAAACCCACACAAGAGAATGAATTTGTTTAAGCTTTAAAGCTAAACCACAAGTAGTTCAAATAAAAATCAACTCAATGTGGACAAAATTGACAAGCGAAAACTCGAAGAAAATGAGAGACTACAACAAAATCAATTCCGAAGAATACAGCGAAAGAGATAAACAGAGAGATCAGAGCCAAACAACACATATACAAACATCCACATCGAAATCCGATGAAGGAAGAATACGAAATCTGAAATCAACAATTAGGGTAAAGGTGAAGAAAGGAATTGACATGTTTAACAACCAAATGCTCTCCGGAATCGAGATTCATTCCAACGTAAACTTGACCAAAGGCACCGCAACCGATCAACTCGTCGTTGCGCCATCGGATCGACGCTGCGGTGTCCTTGAGGAGAGGTGGAGACGGCGGTGGTGGTTTGGAGAAGACTCTGGAATTGCAAATGCAGTCACTGATCTTGTCGTTCGTCGGCGGTGGTGGTTTCCTCCGAGCGATCGAGTGTTCGTCGTTCTCCGGCGAACTGTGGCGATCTCTCGCTCTATCTTGTCGTTCTAACCTTCACGAGAACCTTCAGGAGTTTCAGGGGATGCTGGTGACTTGGGTGAGAGACGGAAACGATGGAGAAGAAAGAGCGCAGCGTCGCCGCGGGAGTGGGTCTTTTAGTGGCATTAATGTCTAGTTGCAGATATAGACAAGTTATTTCCGACCAATTTCATCTTAATACAATTTTTTTAATTTTGTAATTAAATTAGCGGCAATAATGTCATTGCCGCTATCTGATTGTCGTTAAAAGACATTTTTGTTGTAGTGTAAATAGACAAAAAGCATGAGGTTTTTAAATGTCAGATTCATCTCTGTCCTTGTCGTTTAACAGTTATAAGAACTCAGGATAATGTTCCAAACATGCAGTTCAATACCATGGTGTGACCTTCACAATTAGAAGCTAGCTAATTAATTTGCCAATCAATTACTTGCACGTTGATGATATCTAGATTAGTGACCAACCATATCATTATCATCTAAGTGGTATCTATCTAAATTACATGTAGCATTTGTCATGGTTGGAACTCTATAGGGTGCTACTTTGCCAAAAGGGGGCTTATATGTCATGGATTGACCAAATCTTTATTTGAAGGTGAAAACAACTAAATAATTGAAAACAGAACTTGTTGTTCATTGATACAAAACTGGGTCCAACAGAGATTGTGAAAGGGAAACGGTATTTGCATTATTGAAATAAGAGGGAGACCTACTAGTTCCCAAAGCCAAGCTCATACAATGAGCTATTTCTCTCCATTCACAAAACAGAAAATGATTATCCAACAATACCTCTCTCTCCACTAACCAACACCTACATGGACTCAAGTTCCCCCTCTCTTGGTAACTAACACTTCCATTCTGCAAGTTCTCTCACTGACAGCTCACCCTTCTTTCTCCCAGTATACACCCTCCAAACTTTAGTCATTCTGTGAGTAGCTTCTAGATACAAAATTTGATTCAGAAAAAAATTAAGCTGATCCAACATAGCATAGTTCAACACTTTGCCAAAGCTGATCCAGAATTGTGAATTAACTGGGAAAAGTGGTGGCAGCCTCTAATCAATTATAAGACAATCATATCAGTTCAACACTTTGAGAAAACTAATATCACAACACATGCCATCATCATAATAGTCTGGATCGACCAAATCTTTGCCATGTATCTATTTAAATTTCATTTAGCATTTAAATTACAAATCTGTATTATGGATTGAAGTGAAGGGAAGGAATGTCAATTTCTCTTTGTATGTGTGGCAATTGAACCTTATCTAACTCTTTCAATTTCTCTTGGCTATGGTGTGCATTGAATCTAAATCTGCCCCATCTAACACTGTAGTTCTCTAGTTTTTCCTAGTTGATTGATGCAGGTTTCTAGGCTTAGTTGCATAGCCATAAATCTGGTTTACTTACAAAAAATTCTGGTTTGGTGGCAGACTTTAATTACAGTTGATAGTATATATTCTTGGTGGCTTAGGAGTATTAGTTGGGTGGGATATTAGTTGATCCAACATGGTGCTTTGTTTTCCCTGTGCTGTAGCCACATTTTGTTTTTCCTATGTTATTTGCTTGTTTTAATTTTTGTAAACTCTTTCTATTCTGATTTTTTTTTTCTGATCACAATATTATGGACTCATCCCTCTTCAGACCATACTTTGTTAAGAACTTGTGAGTTACTTATAGTCTACTTACTTCAATGTTTATTTATGATAGATGGATTCTAATGTTGAAAAAAATGAGTCCAAGATTTGGTCTGCCTCAATTGTCAAATGTTTTATAGACATTATGGTTGATGAAGTCACAAAAGGAAATATGCCAAATGGTGTATTTCACTCTAAAATATGGAATTCCATGACTTCCAAATTGAATTCCATGACAAGTCGTTCATTTAGTGTTAAACAAGTAAAACAAAAGATGAATAGATTGCGTACAATGCATCGTGAGTTTTCTTTACTCTTGCAAACCACTGGATTTGGCTGGGATCCGGATACCAACACTGTTACTGCAAGTGAAGAAGTCTGGCAAACTTAAATTCGGGTATGATTTAGTTTAGCAATAAATATTATTTATTTGTGAGGTTATAGTTTAATATATATGTAAAATTTCTTAACAATTAGTTGAATAATTAGTTGCTTTATTTTAGGCACATAAAGAGGCTGCTCAATTTCAGAAGAAAGGATGTGAGCATTATAAATTATTGGGCATCATATTCAATAGAAGTACTGCAACTGGAGTATTGCATCATTCCTCTACCCAAGACCCACCAAATACAGATGAAGAAAATGAGCTTGAAGATCAATACTTTAACACTGGGGTTCATGTAAATATTGATAAGGATAGTACAGACGATGAAGTGGAGCACATCTCACGTAGTGGAAAGCGCAAAATGCCTATAAAAGAGCAAAAACCCAAGAAAGAGTCTAAATCAAATCAAATGGGAGAGGCACTTGCAGCATGGACTGAAGCGTCTAAGGCGAGGGCAGTGATTAATTTTGCTAGAGCTGAGAAACTTATGGCTAAGAACGTGGAGAATACTTCTGACTATTCTATGGCCAAGTGTATGGCTGTTCTTGGAGAGATTGAATATATTTCAGATGATCTTTTTGCAAAAGCCATAGAAAATTTTGAGAAGCTTGTGTGGAGAGAAACATTTCTTACCATGCCTAGTGATAGGAGAAAGGGATGGCTAGTTAGACTTTAAGGCCAAATTTTGCTTCTTTTAAGTTAGATTTTGAATTTGATATACTTTTAGTATTATGGTGTATTTTCGTTATTATTTCTCTTTGATTAGTATGACTGATTTCATAATTTTTTCCAGTATTATGATATTATTTTCATTGGCCTCCATTAGTGTTATTGATTTGATTAGATTTTAATGATTGAATTGCTATTTATTAATGCATTGTGATGGAATTTCATGACAGGTTATGGTTTTAATAGATGATAATATTAACTCAGCAAGTGATGCTTGTAGCTCCGATGATTTTTCTTCTTCTGATGAATCAAGTGATGATGATGACCTCATGATAGTTGACATAGTGTATCAATATTATCAAAAATTTTTAAATAAAGCAAGTGTGCACAATTCTGCTCTAAATGGTCGTGCATTTGTTGCTGAGATGTTAAATGGATCTGGAACGACTTGCTTTGACTTATTTCGAATGGAGAAGACATGTTTTCTCAATTTTTGTAATGAAATGAGGGGAAAGAACTACTTGAGCGACTCAAGGGATGTCCTTCTTGAAGAAAAGTTGCCATGTTTTTGTTCATAATTGGCCACAGTGTTCGCCATAGAGTTGCTGCTAACCGCTTCCAACACTCCACAGAAACAGTTTCTCGTTATTTCAAGGAAGTTTTAAGGGCAGTATGTCGGTTTGGAAAAGAGTTGATTAAACAAGAGTCCACAGAAATGCCTGATAGAATTAAGAATAACAAGAAATATTATCCTTGGTTCAAGGTAATTAACTTCATCATAAATGTCATATTTATATGGCTTAAATACTCTAGAAGTCCCTGAAATTGTGTGGCGTATGAAAATAAGTCCCTGAAATTTTTTTTTCCGATTCCGGATCCTTGGAAATTGTTTTTTAATCAAAATAGGTCCCTACTCGTGTTTTATGCTTATGTGGCTCATTTTTTACACAATCACAATTTCCACGTGGACTTCTTCTTTTAATTTTAATTTTCTTTTAACTTTCCATCTTCCTCAATCCTCTTCTTCATACTTCCAGAAACCTTCAAAACCTTCAACTTCTTTTGCTCCTCTCTCCACCGCACCACCACCAGCCCCCACCCCGAAACCGTCACACCCCACCGCACCACCACCAGCCACCATCGAAACCTTCAACCTTCAACTTCTTCTGGTTCTCCCTCTTCTCCCAGCAACCCGCATCAGAACTTGGTTCTCCCTCTTCTCCCAGCAATCGGAGTCTCAAAACCCATAACCCCAACCCATCGAAACCCACACCCCAAAACCCATAACTTGTCCCACAGAACTTGTTGGAGTTGACATGGAAGAGCGCGAGATCTGAGAGCAAGCCAAGCTCGTTGGCAATGTCATCGTGGTTGAGGTCGTTTTCAGCGATTATGCAGATCTTGGGGTGGTTGACGAAGAGAAGAGGGTGATGGTGATGGGTTTTGAGAAAATGGGTTTGTGGGTGGAGAAGGGAAGAGGCAGATCTGTTGGTGGAGAAGAGAAAATGAGTTTTAGCAGATCTGTTTGTAAATCATTAACACACTTGGCATAAAATAAAATAAAAAAATCCACGTGGAAATTGTGATTGTGTAAAAAATGAGCCACATAAGCATGAAACATGGGTAGGGACTTATTTCGATTAAAAAAAAATTTCCAGGGATCCGGAATCGGAATTTTTTTTTTCAGGGACTTATTTTCATATGCCACACAATTTCAGGGACCTCTAGAGTATTTAAGCCTATTTATATAAATGTCATATTGCTGCGATCTAGTTTCAATTTCTTTTATTTGGCTTTTGTTGTAGAATTGTGTAGGTGCGATCGATGGAACACATGTAAGCGCATGGGTTCCTACTGAAAAACAAGTGTCATGCAGGGGTAGAAAGACAACGGTCACACAAAATGTTATGTGTGCATGTGATTTCAATATGATGTTCACATATGTGTATTCAGGATGGGAAGGAAGTGCACATGACGCAAAGGTTTTCGCCCTTACCAATCCAAATGCAGAATTTCCTTGGCCACCTGCAGGTAAATACTATCATTTGTAATGAGAATTTTTTGTGTAAATAAAATAAAGAATCAAAATTAATACATAGTTCGTTGATACAGGTTTTTTTTATCTTGTTGATTCTGGCTACCCATGTACCGGAGGTTTCCTCCCCCCTTATAGGGGTGAAAGATATCATGCACAAGAATATAGGGGTCAAGGTAGACAACCCAGGAGTCGTGAAGGATTATTTAACTACAGGCACTCATCTCTAAGGATGACGATTGAGCGTTGCTTTGGAGTCTTGAAAAATAGATTTCCAATTTTAAAATTGATGCCTTCATATAAACTTGTTAGGCAGCGACTTATAGTGACAACATGTTGTACAATTCATAATTATATACGCAAGTGGAATCTGCGTGATGAATTATTTAGTTTATGGGAAGATATGGATCCTATAGAAATTGATGCAATGAATGGAGGTTCCAGCACCATGAATGAAGGTTCTAGCGCCATGAATGAAGATTATGACATAGAGGGAACAAACTCTAATAATGACAACTTATCAAGGTTATCCGACGAAGGAGCAACGCAAATGGCAGGATATAGAGATCATGTTGCAAATATAATGTGGGCACACCGAAATGACTAGTTTATCAAATTTGATTTATGTTCTTACTTTATTTATTAAGTTATACTTATATGGATTTTAGGATTAATGATTATTATACATTGATGATATTTTATAAACGTTATTATACTTATATTTAAGATTTATGGTTTCTTGGTAACTCTTTACATTCATTGTTAACTATTTTGTCACGAAAATTTTTCATAAATGAATAAAAGTATATGAAAAAATCTTATCATAGAGTTGAAACACTTTGGGAGAGGTTTGCATAGGTGAATTTTTGTTTCCAATATGGGTCTCAAGCATTAGATGAGAACTACGCAGGTCCTGGCATTGCAATCCTTTTCTTTGGTTTATGCAAGTTATTTATCTAGTTGTTTAAATAGTGGCAGGATACTAATTTTATTTGCTTTAATGCAAGTTGTAATTGAGTCTATGTGTACACCAACGTAATAAGGTTTGTAAAGGTGTGACGTATGGACATGTAAGTTTGGGGGTGATATTGGTGGGATTGAAAATTAATTGATTCAATAAATTCATGATAATTACTTTTTTCCTAAGGATACATCCAAACGAGTTTTCTATTTTTTTGCTTTCAAAACATGTTTTGGGAACAAATTTATCAAACAAGCATTTTTGTTTTTTTATTTTTAAAACTGTTTTCAAAATCTAATTACCAAACAAGTTTTTTTCCTATATTGTTCTAAGAAACAGTTTTTAAAAATTATTTTAGAAAACAGTTTTGAAAACAAGAAAATTGGGAACACAATCAAACAGGCCCTAACTATCTGAATTTTTTCACCTTTCCTTTTAGACATGAGGCATTCCTTGCAATTCATCGCTGCATGCCAAGAAACTCAACAATGACTTCACTCCAATTCTTCTTTTAGTGGTAGTATTCATCATCACATCTACATTACATCTTCAAATGCATTTTGCAACTGTACATGTAAAAAGATAGTTAGGCCAAAGCAATGTCACGTACTTTCCACAAACATACACAGAAAACCAAAACCCATTTAGTAATCTCATATTCACATTTTTTAAAATCCAAATACCATAATTGGCCAAAGAAAACCAAAAAGAACTTAAATTGGAAGAAGGTAAAAGCTCTTACCTTCTGATGAACAACTTTGCGTTGGAACTGATTCATATCGAAAAGAAATCTAATAAAAATCAGTAAGGATTTAAGTTGAATCTGTGAATGGAGAGTGGAAGAGGGTTAAAGAACTTTACCTTGTAGTCGCAGATGGAGAGATATGGTGGTGAAACTAACTGTTTCAGATTAAGCAAAAAATAATCACAATTAGTGATCGAAATGAGGGGTATGTGAAGGGGAAGAGCAGATGAATATGGGTTGAAAGGAGAAGGTGAGAAAAAAGTAAGGAGAAGGTTGTTCTTACCGATTGAAGATCAGAGCTCCCCAGCCTCCGTGTTCACCGTCCCGAACTGCAGAGACACCATCGAGTTCAATTCTCTCTCTCTCTCACTCATGTGAGCAGCGGCGCTGCTAGGTTAAGGGGGAGGAAGAGGCAATGGAATTTCTCTTGTACGGGGATCCATTTGATTTTTAAGCTTTGCAAAGTAAGAAACGGAAAAGAGCCAAACGGTGGAAGAAAGAAAAGCATCAAGCATTCAAGCCTGAAGCGTTGCAAAATGGGAAAGCCAGGAGACTAATAATGTGCATCTTTACTAAAATACCCATGTTAAAAATGTATTGTTGAATGACTAAATTGCTCCAAGGCTGCACATGCTCTCCCTTTATATATAGTATAGATAGATAGATAGATGGATAGATAGATAGATAAGCATGATAAGATAATAGTATGTGGTTATATGTTTATTGGGTAACTCAATTAGTGAGCTAAGGGAAATGAATGGTATTGAAGGGTCAAGGGTCAAGGTTCAAACCTTATAAATGAACTAATTTACTAACAATTAACAACTAACAACAAACATGTATTTATAAAAAACTGTTTTTTTAGACTAAAAAAAAATTCTTTATACATTGCACAACATTGCATAGATACACACACTATATTTTATTTTTCTTCACAGTTCACCCCGTGCAGGGCACGGGCACGAATACTAGTATATATTTAATTTGTTACTTGGTATCACAATCTAATCATTATGGAAACAGTATTTTCAAAAGATTGTTACGAAACAGGTTTTTAAATCAAAGTCCAATTTGATTTAAATAGATAGCACAATTTAAAAAAAAAAGTTATATCTGTTTTAACAACCGTGGAAATCTGTACCAAAAAAAAAACGGTGGAAATACATATCAAATAAACTTAAAATATATATATATATATATGACTGCTTTTTATTCTATTTAATTTGCTTTTGAAAAAAAACTATTTAATTTGGAAATAGATAACAAGATTAATCAATAAGTATATAGAGTTTTTTTTATAAGCTAAAGATATATTGAAATGAAGTACAAGGGGTACTATGTACCAAAAGTACAAGGGGTACTTCAACCAATGCAAGAAATAAATTAGAAACCAAAAATTATAACAAAGAAATCGAATACGGAAAGAAAAAAAAAACTAACCTCAGCTCCTTGGAGGGAAGACTCTACCAATTTGCCTCATTAAAACCTTTATAGTAGGAAAATCCCTTAGAAAAAACCTTAAAAAGAAAAAGAGAATATAAGTATATAGAGTGATTGATTTATGAAAAGAATATAGCAGCATAACTCAAGGTAATCAAGGTAATCAATATTTATCATGATTTATTTTTTGACGGAATGTTAAAGGATGCATTAATATTTTTTTCTAGGCTTAATAGCACTTTTGGTCCCCCACGTTTAAAAAATGTGCAATAATAATCCTCCACGTTTAAAAATAGCATAATAGTACCTCAACGTTTATCTCCGTTAGCAGTTTTGGTCCCCCGGCTCCTTTCCGTTAAAAACTTAACGTTTTTGTGTGACATGGCTTTTTTTTTCCTGATGTGGCACTCAGACTAGGAGAGAGAAAGGTTTTGGGGGGAAATCACAACACGTGAGAATCACGTGCTCATTATCTGACCTAATTCAAGCCCCAATCCCCAATTAGTAACCCTAGGTCCAAAATTGCCCTAAATCTACAATACCCATCTCGACGCCGGTGAGGGTGTGCGATTGTGGTGTTGAGGAGCTGCGATTGTGGTGCTGAGGACCTACGATTACGAGCGAGGACGACGGTGGTGAGGACCTGCGATTGCGAGCGAGGTCGACGGTGGTGAGGACCTGCGATTGCGATAGAGATGGCGAAGGATTCGAAGAAGAATGGTGTGTCAAAGAAGACAACTGCCTCTCCAAGTCAAAAGAAGACCCCTCCAAGGCAAAAGAAGAACACTCCGACAAAAGAGAAAGAGAGGGTGGTCCCAGAGAAGATGGTCCCAGAGAAAAGGCCTCCAAACTTGGACTATTGGAACCTTGGAGCCGATGTGCCCTCTCACTATGTTGCTAGGTGCCTTTTTTATTGCATATGATGTCTAAGTATTGTGAATCTTGGTTGAATTTTTTATTGCCTATTGTATTCATGTCTCAGTGTTGTCGGTTGCATCTTTTATTGCCTATTTTAGTCATGTCTCAGTCCATTCAATGCATTGATGTGTGTTATTTAATTGATAAGTTTGTTTGGTATGTTATTTAATTGAATCCCTGTCTTGTTTGTGCTTGCATGTGGTCCATGAGATTCCCTTTAAAGTTTATTCTATTGTCTTTCTACAGGCCTACTGTTGCCCATGTGATAACCATGAAAGTGCATCATAGGGGTGAAATTACATTTGACCCAAATATGCCCTATGAAAGTGGGCTCTGCCAATCCTTTGAACATATGGATGTGGATCACATTTCATCCATTGTGGTGGGTAATTTGGTAAAGTACTTGGGATATCCCAGCTTCAAATGCTTGTGGTATAGGCATGTGGCTAGTGATGGGTCTGTCTGCTTTAGTCCACTTTCCAATGATGAAGATGTTAGAGAATTCTTTGAAAATGTTAAAGGTGTAGCTGAAGTTGATATTTATGTTGAACACCTAGTGGAAGATCCAAATATTGTTCCTCTAATTGCTTACAAGAGTGCTGAAGATACTCCTGAGGTATTGCAAGTTGGTTCTGAAAGTGATGATGAGGTATTGCAAGACAGGAAGGGTGAGACTGAGACAGTCAAGGAGGCTGAGTTAGTGCAAGACAAGGATGGTCAAAGTGTGCAGGAAATTCAGATTGATGCTGAGGTAATGAAATTATGATTTAATTTTTGTGTAAGTTGAAATAAAGTTACCCTTTAAGTTGTCCTGAAAAAAGAGATTTATGCTTAGTTGTGTTTTTGGATAATCAAAAGGTTCTCCAACCTGAACAGAGAAGAGGTGCTGAGTTAGAGCAACACATGGAGGCTGAAGAAGGGCATGAAAAGGAAAGTGAGGCTGAGGTAATTAAATAATGAATAGTTTGTGAATTAAAGCTACACTTTAAGTTTCCATGAAAAAAATATTGATGCTTAGTTTTGTTTTCAGATTGTTGTCAATGATGAACAGAGGAGAAGTGCTGAGTTAGAGCAAGACAAGGAGGCTGAAGAAGCGCATGAAAAAGAATTTGAGGCTGAGGTAATTAAATGGGTTTATTACTTAATGTTTAATTTGTGAATTGATGCTATAATTTAAGTTGCCATGAAAAAAATATTGATGCTTAGTTTTGTTTTCAGGTTGTTGTCAATGATGGACAGAGGAGAGGTACTGAGTTAGAGCAAGACAAGGAGGGTGAGTCAGTGCAAGAAAAAGAAATTGAGTCTGAGGTAATTAAATGATCAGTTACTTAATGTTTAATTTGTTATTGAGTCTGAGGTAATGAGTTAAGCAAAATTTCTTGTTTAAGTTGTGAATTAAAGTTGGTCTTTAAGTTATCATGAAAATTATATTGCTGATCAGTTTGTTGTCAATTAGGAACAGATTCGTGATGTGGATGACAATGATGAAGTAACTGAAAATGACAAGGGGGTAGATAAGGGAAAAAGAAAGGCCAGTGAGGTTCTTCTCAGTGATGAAGATGAGGATTCTGATGCTGAATTTGATCCAAATGATGAAGAGGCATCCTCTGATTTTTCAATGGATGACAGTGACTACGAAGAAGATTGGGATTGGCTATGTGTGCTTCCTAAAGAGTCTCTGCTGAATATAGCTGAGGCCAATCCAGATCCCACTTTTGCAGAAGGTTCTACTGATCAATATACTCAAGCTGTGAATGAGTCAAGGAACCTGGAGCCTAGTACATATGAGGAATTTGAAGATGAGGATGGTGATTCTGAGGACTTAGAAAGTCCATCAGAAAGCGATGATGAAGGAAAAAGTAGAAGGAAATATCCTAAGTTCAAACCTACTGAAGATGGGGAGGTGGTTCACCTTGAGTTAGGTCTGACTTTCAACAACAAAGATCAGTTTAAGGATGCTGTCAGTGATTTTGCTATCCAAACCAAGAAGAATCTGACAATCACCAAAAATGATAAAAAGAGGATGGTGGTTAAATGTGTTAAGGAGTGTCCATTCTACCTGAGAGCCAGCAAGACTCCCTCAAGGCCTATCTGGCAAATTGTAAGCTTCCATAACAACCATAATTGCTGCAGGACAGCCAGTAATAGGCAGGCAAAGACATTTTGGCTTGCTAAGAAATTTATGCAAATTCTGAAACACACTCCAGATTTGAAAGTGAGGGGCTTGATAGAGGAGGCAAGGGTCAGGTGGGGCATTGTGATAGGGAGGTACAAGGCATACAGGGCAAAGGTCAAGAGTCTAGAGATGTTGCATGGTGCAAGTGTGGAGCAATACAGTCACCTGAGGCAGTATGCTGCTGAATTGCTGAGAAGCAATCCTGGATCCACAGTCATTATAAAATCAGCAGTGGGAGTACATGGCCCAGTCTTTGAGAGGATCTAGATCTGCTTTCAAGCTACTAAGACTGCATTTGCCAAGCACTGTAGACCCTTAATTGGGTTGGATGGCTGCTTCCTTAAGGGACTATATGGTGGTCAACTTCTGTCAGCCGTAGGCAAAGATGGAAACAACCAAATGTTTCCAGTAGCATTTGCAGTAGTGGAAGCTGAAACTAAGGATTCCTGGACTTGGTTCTTGAACATTCTACTACATGATCTGAATAGTGTTAAACCTCAAAATTAGGCATTCATCTCTGACCAGCAAAAAGTAATTA
Source organism: Lotus japonicus (assembly GCF_012489685.1). NCBI lineage: Eukaryota > Viridiplantae > Streptophyta > Magnoliopsida > Fabales > Fabaceae > Lotus > Lotus japonicus. The sequence continues at coordinate 23,598,842 of NC_080044.1, forward strand.
TGTTTAGACTTTTCCCTTTGTCTTATTTTACATTATGTTATTTTTCTCTAATGTTACATTCATCTCTATTGCATTGTTAGGGTTTGGTGCCTGCTATTGCTGAATTGGGTCCAGATGTTGAACACAGATTGTGTGTCAAACACTTATACAGTAATTTCAGGAAGAGGTTCCCAGGAGAAGAGTTGAATAATGCTTTATGGTCTGCTGCAAGGGCTAGCACAGAACCACAATGGAAAACTGCAATGGATAACATGAAGGAATTGAATCAAGATGCTTGGCTGGAAATGATGCATGTACCTCCTAAGATGTGGACAAGATCAGCTTACAGCCCACACACACACTGTGATCTCCAGGTTAACAACATGTGTGAGGCATTTAATAGGTCTATCTTGGAGCATAGAGACAAGCCTATTATCACTTTGCTTGAGGGGCTGAAATTTTATCTCACTAATCGCGTTGTGAAGCAGAATGATCTAATGCTTAGGTGGAGAAATAGTCAGCTGTGTCCAATGATTCAGCAAAAGCTTGATATTATAAAGAACCATTCAGAGAGGTGGAGACCTAACTGGAATGGTGATATTGCACATGGACTATTTGAAGTACAAAGGGACAATGATAAGTGTGCTGTCAATGTAGAGTTAAGGACATGCGCTTGTAGGAGATGGATCTGAATGGGATTCCCTGTGTGCACGCTGTGGCCTGTATGTGGTATAATAACCATGTGCCAGAGAATTATGTGGACATGGCATACAGGTAATGCAAATAATTTTTCTTAAGTAATAATGCATTATGTTGATTAACAAACTAACAATTTGTTTCTATGTTTTTCAGGAGGCACACATTTCTGAATATATACAGCCACATAATCCTCCCAAACAATGGGCCCAAATTATGGCCAGATGTGGAAGCAGCACCTCTAAATCCCCCTTATGTGAGGAGGGCCCCGGGAAGGCCAAAAAAACAGAGGAACAAGGCAAATGATGAGCCTAGCAACCCTAATAGGCTGAGGAGGATTAGTTCCACTGTGAGATGTAGAAGGTGTGGAGAGCCTGGACACAACAAGAGAACCTGCAAAGGTAAAACTGCAGCTGATAGGACAATCCCAGTAGGAGGCAATGAGGTAATGAATTTACTTGTGCTTACCAATTAAATTTTGTCAAAGTTGTGAATTTACTTTAGTGGATTGTGTTTGATTTCAGGCAAATACTCAAGTTCTTCAACCTGAACAGAGAAGGACTACTAGAAATAGAGGTCAGAAGAGGAATGCTCAATCTGGACCAGGTGAAACTTCAGCTCAAGGTGCTGCAAATAACCAGCCTGCACCCTCTGCTCCAGCAAATTCACAGGCTCAACAAACTGATGCTCAATCTTCTCAGCCTGCACCCACTGCTCCAGCAAATTCTCAGGCTCAACAAACTGATGCTCCATCTTCTCAGCCTCAGCACATAGCTACTGCATATTCTCAGCCTGCACCTACTGCCACTACATCTCAGCCAAATGCACTAAGGAGGAGAGGAAGAAAGAGGAATGCAGAAGCAATTAGTGGCACTCAGTAGTGTTTTTAGATCTGTTATTCTATTTTTATGAACCTATTGTCCTGTGGATGGTGTTTTTAAGTCTGTGTTTTTTGAGGTCTTGTAATGAACCTAGTCTTGTTGTGTATGTATCTGGTATGGACCAAGTATGTTTTGGATGGTTATGTAGGTTTTTTGGATGGTGGATTTTGCTGATGTAACAACTATGGCTATTCCTTCTTATTTATGAGACTCTGTTGAAGTAACAACTATGTTCCTTCCTATTAGGAATACATGCATATTATGTCAATGCCTATTATGAGTCCATTCTTATTGAATTCATGCATTTTATACATTCACTCATTCACAGGATCAATTCATGCATTTTATACATTCACACATTCAAGTGAATTCAATCCAAGCTGCCATGAAAAAAATTGCATCAAATTTAAGATACATATAACCTCAAACAGAATTGCATAAAATTCAACTCAATGGAAACACAATTGGCAAATTTCATTTCTTGCATCAAAGGATCCTAATGGAAGTACATAAGTGCATTCACTTTCTCAAAGGATTTTTTTCCCATCTTAATGGAAGTACATTCCTACTTCCTTACAAAATACATTCCTACTTCCTTACATTCCTACTACCCCAAATAGTATTCCTACTTCCTTACATAAGCTACCAACAACACAAGGATCACAATTATTGACATGAACAAAAAGGCAAGTAGGATCCTCTCTTTCTTCTTCAGGTCTTCATTCTTCTTGGTTAAGACAACAATCAACTTCTTCTCCCTAGCATTACAATTGTCATCAGCATCATGCCATTGGAAGAAGTTGCATACCTTCTTACGATGCACCTGTAATTTTAAGTTAGTTATACAGATCAGGGAAGAAGAAAATAGCCACTGATTCAACAACTCAATAATCTTACAAACCTCAAACAGCCCACAACCATAAAACCTCCTTCCACGATTCACCCCAGTCCATGTTGTCACCAATGGACTTTCAACCCCACATTCACACAGCACTACTCGTCGCCTCATCTCAGAACCAGTCGAAACATCGCGAGAGCCAGACAACCCATGAGAACCATCGTTTCTTCTGTGCGATTCAGGTACCCTGCGACTCGAATCAGCTTCTAAATCCCTCCAATTAGGTGTGGCTGAAGATCCTCCCATGGTTAGAGCTCGCGATATTGGGATTTGGGGGAGAAGAAGAGGAATTAGGGCTCGCGATTTTGGGTTTTGAGGGAGAAGAAGAGGAATTAGGGCTCGCGATTTTGGGTTTTGAGGGAGAAGAAGAGGAATTAGTTTTGGTGATTTTAGGATTTGAGGGAGAAGAAGAGGAATTAGGGTTAGTGATTTTCAGATTTAGGGAAGAAGATGATAAAAGAGAAGGTGATTCTCACGTGAGGGGCATGTGATTTCCCCCCAAAACCTTTCTCTCTCCTAGTCTGAGTGCCACATCAGGAAAAAAAAAGCCATGTCACACAAAAACGTTAAGTTTTTAACGGAAAGGAGCCGGGGGACCAAAACTGCTAACGGAGATAAACGTTGAGGTACTATTATGCTATTTTTAAACGTGGGAGATTATTATTGCACATTTTTTAAACGTGGGGGACCAAAAGTGCTATTAAGCCTTTTTTCTAATTTTATTTATGCAATATATACATGATGTTGACACGTTATAAATTAAATTAAATTAAATTGGAAAGAGAAAATAAAAAGAATTCAAACCCCTAATATTTTCTCAACTGTGTCCGTATACTACCTTCCAACCTCACTTTACGACAACATATTGTAGCCTTCTCCTACGGCCACCAACTCTCCCAGTTGATAGCACCGCACCCTGTTCCGTCGATCTTCGGCGGCGACACGAAGGTGCCTTTGTCCTTTCTCAGTATTTGTTTTGGTCCTGGTTGTGGTAGCTCCAAAGTCTTCAGTGTTGACGGATGAACACGAACATAAATTTTACTAAACCCTAAAGTTGGTCAAATTTCTCAGATATTGATTGTTGATTTATCATGCCAATGGCTGACAGGATTAGCGTGTTGCCAAGTGAAGTTCTCTGTCACATTCTCTCGTTTCTTCCAACTGAGGATGTTGTTGCAACTACTGTTATTTCTAAGAGGTGGAGATCATTATGGCTTTTAGTCCCAACCCTCGACTTCGACTATCAAAGATACATTTCATCCAACAACAACAGATCACAATCTTCTTTTGTGCGCTTCGTATACGCAACCATTCTCGGAGGATCATGTTTTCCGCAACCCATCAAAACCTTTCACCTCATATGTGACTCTTCAATTTCTGATACCACCATTTGGTTAAACGCAGCAATGCAGCAACGCCAAGTTCAGAACCTTGAAATCGAGTTTCGCAGTAAACAACACCGGGTTCCCGGTACAATCCCGTTTAGCATTTTCAGCTCTACAACTCTTGTTGTTCTTAAGTTGCATTCGGTGCGTTTTCGTGCTTTTCCTTCTTCTGTTGACCTTCCCTCACTCAAAGCCCTACATTTGTCCAATGTTGCCTTTAAAAAGGCTCAACTTTTTTTTGAACTTCTTCATGGGTGTCCCATTCTTGAAAATTTGGAAGCAAATGGTGTACTATGTTTTTTCTGTACATTTGAGGAGGACAGGCTTATAAGTTTGCCAAAGTTGGTTGGAGCGGATCTTTCTGACATGATAAATCTTCCTATTGCTATGAAAGTATTTTCTAATGTAGAGTTTCTACGCCTAGAAAAGGTTTGTATGGAAAGGAATTTGGTTTGTTATTTTTTTTTTTTATAGAAATTGTTACCATATTTCTAATAATTTATCTTTCTAACTCTTGCAGTGGTACTGTGATATAAGTATAACCATTTCTGTGTTTCCAAATTTAATGCATTTGGAGCTCAAGTTGGGAGGCTCTATTGACTGGAATTTGTTGCTTGATATGCTCAATCATTGCCCTCAACTTCAAACTTTTGTGCTTAACTCAGACCATGCTTCCGAGGCTTGGCCAACCCGACATGATGTTCCTGAATGCTTTTTTTCACAGCTCAAGGAGTGTTGTCTTACAAACTATACAGGTAAGGAATGTCAGATGAGATTTGCAAAGTATGTTTTGCAAAATTCAATGTCGTTACACACCATGTCAATTTGTTGTCTGCCTAATGAAAGTCATTTCAAAAAGCTTGCAATGATAGTAGAATTAACCAAATGCCCAAGGAGCTCTACATCCTGTGAACTTTTATTTGAGTAATTGATATGTTAGTTAGTAGTTGGAAATTATTCTTGGACCACTACAATATTTTAATTAATTCTAAGTATTATGTTCAGCTGGTTTTGGTGCTTTTGAAGGACATAAACTGTGTGTCATTGTTGGTACATGGGGTACTTGTTCTCTTATTAATATTATTATTTCAAAAGTTGTCATTTGATGCAGTATAGATAGTAATTGTGAATTAGCTGTGTGGATGTGTCTCAGCACAATGACCACTTTTGAGCAATTAACAGTACCTGATCAGATTAGTTATTTTAGCTCAAAAAATTACTTGTTGCATTGATTTAGATGCTCCCAACTGCTCCCATGTGTTAATCATCTTTTTGCTAGCTGCAGACTCCATTTAATTTCTTCCACCTCTAGCTCTACAATTACTCCATATCTATGCTTTCTTGTGCTTTAAAACCTTGACAAGGTTCTTCCCCCATCCATTCTTTGTGAAGATTAGAGCGAGCGTGGCCTATTATCTAGCATTCTTCAATGTATACACTACCGCATTACTCTTTATGAGGTTTGAGATCCCCCTTGCTTGTACGTCTTAGTTAGGTTGTTTTGGTAGCTTCATTTGAAAATTACCTCAATGGTGAAAATCAAAAAGTATTTATTGAAATAGGGGCTTAGCTTTCTATTTTGAACTTTTAATTTTTTTTTTGAAACATCAATGACAACATTAGTCTCAGATAACAAAAGATCAAAAACAATTCCCCCCCTGCATTTCCCTACATACTACTTACTAGGGATATGATGACAATAAAATTCAAATACATTTAAGGTCTATAAACACTCACTGCACCATTACAATGTGGTCCCATTGTATCTTCAGTGTACAATGATTGCTTGAATGGTGATCAAACCACACATGCTACCTGCCAATAATCAAAAGCAAACAAGTCCATTGAAACAATACATCAAATACCATTGGCTCAACAACAGGCTAACAAGTATGCAATACTACATTACCTGCAATAGTGCAATGCCATCATCTATGAATTAATGATTCTTCTTCCATAAAACTCCAATCTTCTTCAACATGTTTGTATTTTTTATCTTGGGCGAGTCATCATCAGTGTCGTCTAAATAAGGCAAATCAATCTTGCTAGTAATAGAGTTGCTGTAGCTACTGTCATGTGACGCTGTTCGATCCACAAACTTTCCATTGTTTCCGGTAGATAGCATCGAAGCAGCTGCTTCGGCCGCTTTTCTCCACTGATCTGACTGCATCTTCAATCTCCTTAACTCAGCCTCTAACTCAGAATTTGCAGCCTGCGCCGCATCGAACTGCATTGTTTTCCTCAGTCACATTTTGCAGTTCGTCTCTCTGTCCAATAACCTTGCCTTCAACTCAACTATATTAGAATCCAATTTGTTAAGCTCCACCACAAACTCGGATTCTATTTCACTAGGCTGGTTTTGCTTAATCCTTGATTTGAGTCTCGTTCTCTTCTGATACACCTTGCAGCATAACTTTTAAATTTTAATTTTAGTTTTAATTTTCATATACGGATTTAATTTAAATATTTTTTCTTTTATTCAAGTTAAACTATAAAAGTTACTAGTAACAATAATTTTAACAAATATATAGCCAATTAATTTGTACCCAATGCCAGCCATAGTGGAAAATTTTCAACTTGTCTAGAGCAAAAGATATGGAAATTGTTGTCCCAAGTGGCAAGCTAGTACACCAGTAGAATCTGTGTCTGACTAAATAAGTTTAGAATTTGTGTCTGACTAAATAAGTTTTGTTGCTGCTAGCCGTGTGACAAGAGTTTTTATGTTCAAACTATGAAAATGCACTTCATATGAACAAATGCCAACAAATTAAAACAGCGAAGTTGAGGAAGGAAATTAGGAAAATATGATGGAAGTAAAAGTTATAAGCATACAAGGTTATATTTTTATCAATAATCAAGCAATTCGAAGAAATGAAGAGGTGCAAAGTTGAGAAAGTACGTAAATAACTTGGATTAGGGCAGAGTTGTATGTGCCATGTTGGGGATTCCTTGTGGCAGTTGGTTAGTAATGATGCATTTCTTAGGCGGCTCGACCTGCACGAGAAAGGATCAACGTCCTAGGCGACTCCACCTCTTTGGACTTAGACCGAATCCTAGTGAGTTGGGCTAGTCTTGACTAGAGGCTCATTAAGCTATTATAATCCTAGGATCAACGTGTACTTTGCAACATTAGGCGGACCCACTAGACCCGACATCTCGTGGGCATTTGGACTCAGCACCACGCTTTGGGCTGAAGGTATGCGAGGTCGGTGAGTACAGAGTAAGGACCCACTTCGTCATCATGCTTCGGACTCGACATCACTTGATTTCATCATCTGGCGGATGAACTCTTTAGGCGTGAACAGTTCAACATCACTTATGTTTATTAGTCGTCCTTTGCGACGAGTCGTATGTTTACTACATCATGTTGGCGACCTATATGCTTTATAGAGGGCGAGCTCCATTGTCAAAGTAGATATTAGAGTAGTGTAGCTTGGAAGGCCAGTTGTGGGGGGACATCCTGGGGTATTTGTCGTGACCGCCAGTCGAAGGGTTATCTCTGTAACGAGTCATCTAAGGGCGACATGTGTTCATTGAGACTTGAGACAATTTAGGCACACTTTGCCCTCATGCTTCACGCGGTGTCTTGCAAGCATGTGGACTAGTAAGGGCGGCAAGTCCTCCAGTTGACTTGCGCCTTATGAAAGCTGTCGCAACACGAGGGGTTTGGTCAGTCAAAGTCTAAGGCGTGCTTCGTTTTCATGCTTCAGACTCGACATCTTGCGAGTATGTGGATTGGTCTCGCCCTAAGGTGGGAGGCTCGACCTGCATGAGAAAGGGTCAACGTCCTAGGCGGGTCCACCTCTTAGGACTTAGATAGAATCCTAATGAGTTGGGCTAGTCTTGACTAGAGGTAGATTAAGTTATTGTAAGGCCATGATATAATAGACTTCGGTTTAGGGTCCTTGCCCCTCTATAAAAGGCAAGACCACATTCATAATAAATCAAGTTCTCTTAAGCTCAACAATGGCCGCTCAAACCCTAGGATCTCTCGGTCCATGTAGGACCGACCAGTTGTGAACCCGTGGTTGAATGTGATACGAGCCGAGTATTGGGCCAAACAAGCTGGTCCGTGATATTAATTTAAGAATAATGAATGCTATACTATTGTATATTTTAAAGGCGTTCGACTTAAAGTGGTTGAGGTTCAATTTTTAACTCTTGTGAATGAAAAAACTCATTGGTCTGCTCCTACCATTTAATACGCTGACTATAGGGTGAGAGATTAGTCTCAGGAGGAGGTTGGCAAGGGAAAAGGGGAGAAATGACCAAATTTATAAGGAAAGGGAGAGAGAAGTTGGATTTTCAACGACAGGACCAGAATTGGCAGTTTAAAGATTGTTTAAGTTACACTTAGCGTGACACCTCAACACACTTATTAAAGTCAATTGACGCTTTTAGGACCTATGAACTAAAAAAACTTCCGTTTTAGAACATTACAAACTACTAGAGAGATTTTTTTATGTGTAGAGACAAACTTGCTAGCACCCCACACTTTCATGGATAAATTGGATCATTCACCAATAAAAAAGACAAACTCATTGAAAAAACCCTTATTAGTATTTTTTTTTTCTTGTTCAAAACTGGCTCCTTACTAAACGCATATAGTCAACTACGGTAGACTCAAATCCACAAGTAAGACTGCAAATTCTGTTTGGCATCTCCACCTACCCGTCTACCCCCACCAATTTAATTAATATAAAAACATCACTACTAGTGAAAATAGCAGGGAGTGGCTGCTGAAGAATTCATAATAAAAGCCCAATTCAAGGACCCCAAAACATTGAAGTAAAAGGGTAGAGAAAGAAACAGAGAGAGTGTGAGAAAGGAAATGGAAAAGAGCAAGGTTCTTGTTGTGGGAGGAACAGGGTACATAGGGAGGAGAATAGTGAAGGCAAGTCTAGAACAGGGTCATGAAACCTATGTACTTCAGCGTCCAGAACTTGGTCTTCAAATAGAGAAGCTGCAGATGCTGCTCTCATTCAAGAAGCAAGGTGCTCATCTTGTTAAGGCTTCTTTCTCAGATCACAAGAGCCTTGTGGATGCGGTGAAGAAGGTTGATGTTGTCATCAGTGCCATCTCTGGTGTTCATATCAGGACTCACTGCATCAGCTTGCAGCTCAAATTGATTGATGCCATTAAGGAAGCTGGCAATGTTAAGGTGAACATATACACACTTTGACTCTTGTTTTGTTTCTTTTCAATTCATTGCTCTGTTCTTCATTTTGATGAACATCGGTTTTCACTTGGATTGAGAGCATATTTAGGTAAATACTTTAATTCAGTACTTATTTAATAATTTTCTGACATGCGAAATAAATGTATATTCATAAATACTTTTTGAAAAAATTATTGAAATAGCTGAAAAATATTTACAAGTAACACAAAAAAATTGTTTAAACATTTAATCAAACACTTGCTTTATATCAATGAAAGTGGCTAGGTAGAGGATAGGATGTAGACAAAAACAATGAGATCATGAGTTAGGTTCATTGTATTATTAATTAGTCTCTTTCCATTTTGTACCAAGATGCATGTACACATGTTTATCTTTTATAATAAACATGTGCAATTACGCTTCATAACTGATTGCCTGTGCAGGATTAGTTTACACATCTCTTGTAACTTTAGTTTCCAGTGAATCACACAAAAATAATTTTCTTCTTTTATCAAAATGAAGTTCTTCAACAATTTAAACAAAATTCAGGTGCCTTATATGGGAGTACCAATGTATTATATTTCATGAATCATGCACAAGATTGGTTATTCTCAGTTTCCAACTTGACATGCTTATACACATTCTAACATTATTATAAACCTCTTCTTCTCCTCCCTTACAGCGTTTCTTACCTTCTGAATTTGGCCTAGACTCAGCTAGGATGGGACACGCATTAGAACCAGGAAGGGTAACATTTGATGACAAAATGGCTATAAGGAAAGCAATTGAAGAAGCTAACATCCCTTTCACTTACATCTCTGCAAACCTTTTTGCTGGATACTTTGCTGGCAGCCTCTCTCAAATGGGGTCTTTTGTGCCTCCAAGGGAAAAGGTGCATCTCTTTGGAGATGGCACACAAAAAGGTACCCTTATGAGTTTCATAAGTTTTTCAGCAAACACAATCTGATCAAATAAATATCTTCTATTTGGTATCCATAAAGTATATTATTCTGACATTTCTATGAACACATGAATATTGCAGCTGTTTTTATGGATGAAGATGATGTTGCTACATATACAATAAAGACAATAGATGATCCTAGTACCTTAAACAAAACATTGTACATGAGGCCACCACAAAATGTTCTCTCCCAAGGAGAGCTTATTGGAATTTGGGAGAAACTTATTGGAAAGGAACTGGAGAAGACATACATACCTGCTGAAGAGTTTCTTACAATATTGAAAGGTAACAACACATTCGATTAATTGTCCTAAACATAGTAAGAGTTCACTAAGTTATGTACCTAGTTGTGTTTGAAAAATTGTAGTATCTGATTTATGTGAAATTGATTTGCAGGGTTGGATTATAAACTTCAAGTAGCAATGGGACACTTCCTCCATATTTTCTACGAGGGATGCATAACAAATTTTGAAATTGGAGACGATGGAGAAGAAGCATCAAAGCTTTACCCTGAAGTGAACTACACACGCATGGATGAGTACCTCAAAATTTATGTGTAAAATGAAATCTCTGTATGAGGTCACTGGTTCAAGCATGAACGTGATTGTTGGTTAAAATAACATTAATTTAAGCAGATTTTGTGCTTATAGATTGGTGGAGAATAAACTAGATTTCTCGTTGAATGTCAATTTAATGTTTTTTTATTCATTTGATGTCCTTATTTTCTATTACCAAGATATCCTCAAAATCAGCTATCATGAGACTAATCCTCTCATGACTTGGAGATCACATTCAATGGGTAGGCTTCTCCCAACAAATTTCTCTTCATTACACAGCCCAAATCGAACCCTTACGCAAATCTTATGTCCTATTTGTTCTACTATTAATATGCGAACATAACCCGTATGCTTTAACATGTCCTATTAAGTATTAATACCAAACAACCTGTTGTTTACTATACCACAAACTCTTAATTTACATCTAATATATTGGTTTCAATGTAATTTGACATGCACAAAGTATAAGATAAAATTAGCACTACATAACAAGCATTTTCCGATTGTGGTTCAATGTGCTGACCATAAGGGATGCTTCTTCAGAAGTTGACCCATGACATTGTTTCAAAACTAGACTAAACAACCTCTGAAACCTTTTCTAAGGGTGGTTTCATCCAAATTCCTTCCAATGAACACAAGTTTGTTTATCCTCTTTTCTTCAGGTTCCCATTCTTTTCCTTTGCTGCCATCTAATATGGAATGCACCCCCTGAGAGGATAAGGCAAGATGGGTAAGATAAGGCATGGGGGTAAATTTGAGATCAACAATTCAGAAAATGCAGATTGGTAATAGAATCGTGATAGCATATAAACATGAATAGAAGGGAACCTGAAGCACATATCGTTGATCAGAACCATCCACTGACAAGACACCCTTCATTCTGTATAGGTCCTCTCCTTTTTCTTCAACCAACCTCTCAAGCCAATCGTCAACCTAGACCATCATTTAATGACAAAGGAAGAAATAACGTTGAATGCTATTACATCATTTAATCATAAACGTCAACACATAAACACAACACAAAGGGGGTGGGGGGTGGTTGAAAGTAGAAAAATCAGTGATCAATATATCACGAGTCATTTCATAATAACCCAGTCAAACAGGACACTATTTTATACTCTATTTAAAGATCTATAAATAACATTCCGCAGCAATTTCATGAAAAATTCATATACCTTATGCATTGCAAGTACAACACATCGATTTCAAGCCTTGCTCTTCATGACCCAAGACAAAGCCATCAACAAAACCACCAATGATGTGAATAAAAGTTGAAGCTTAAAGGGTTAAGAGTGTGTTTTTATACTGGTTATCATTGAACATGAACGGATATTTTCTTAATGCTCCAATTTGGAGCTTTCACGTTTGTCTTGAAAAACATGTTTCTCCGTTATTTTTCATTGGAATTGGAGATAAAGTCAGTTTTATGGTTTCCAAAACACACTCTATTATTACCTCATCAAGATCTAGGGTTCCCTCTGCAACAATACTGACACTGGAGACAGCAGAATCATGTACATGATCGTGATGGTGATGCCCTGTGTGTTCTGTAGACATGTTCAGAATAATGAATTAATGCAGAATCACAATGCAACAGTATGAGCAGAAGTACAGCGGAAGCAAAGTGCATTAATCAAGTCATACAGACTGTAATTATTTCCAAAGTTTAGGCTCAGTCTCAGACCATACAGCTTTTCAACCTAAGAAGAAAAGTAAAACAAAGGCCTTGAAATAACCTTGCAGATCTATCTAGCATTGAGATAGAATAGGCAAATTGGAGAATCAAGAATTTCATCGAACTGTAATCTAGCAAAGAACACACCTACTTTATCATTTATATTGTACACGTGTAAGATCCAATTGCTTAGCAAGATTCTTTAAAGGAGTGTATGTTTTAAAATAAGGGGTTGTCTAAGTCACCCAAGATTTACCTTGGGTAAAATCGCCCTAGCTTAGGAGGCCCAATAATATTTTGAGATGTGTTTTAAAAAATTCTAGCTCATGATACATGTCAATATTATTGGGCCACCAAAGACTAGGGTGATTTTACCCAACATTTACGTTGGGTGATTTAGACAACCCCTAAGAAGGGAGGTGGATTTGGGGTGGCTAAACTGATAGAACTGAATTAGAATATATAAAGAAAACTATTTTTATTGAAAAGAAATCTCCACAATAAAACAAAAGAGCCCTCTAATAGAACTAGACCAGAAAAGAGTACTAAAACTGGTACAATCGAGGAAACCCTAAATTCGCAAACTTGTACCAAACTACCAATGTGGTAGCGGATCTGGCTAGGACAGAAGAATGCAACATATACTGCTGAGTGCTGATGCTACAAAGAATCCTTAGGTACATCAAAGGGTCAACTGCAAAGGGTCTTGTTTACACTGACCAAGGTCATACTGACATTGTAAGTTATTGCGTATTATGAGTGGAAATCTTATCTCGTAGAAGAGTAAGAAGCAGTGTTGTTGCCAAGTCAAGTATGAAAGCTGAGTTTCGAGTTACGGCTCACATAAATGTAAGCTGACGATCTACTCGAGTGTTGTTGCCAAGTCAAGTGATAGACGATCTACTCTAGGAGTTGGTGTTCCGCAAGGTTGGTCTCATTGAGTTAATGTGATAACTAGTCAGCTCTGTACCTCTCCTCAAACCAGTTTTCATGAGATTACAAAATGTATAGAAGTCGATTGTTATTTCCTCAACGAAAAGGTTCTCTTCGGTTTCCCATTTTAATATCATTGACCTTATAACAAGGTCAACTCTAACAACACAGTAGGAAAAATAACAAAACAAGTGAAAATTGGGTTTTGAAAAAGTACCATGTCCGGAATCATCTTGATGGCTAGCCGACGAGGGACACTCTCCATGGACATCAGATTCAATTCTACAATATTAAAGCAACTTGGTTGATGCACGGAAAAGTTTGCAGCAAATACAGACATTTGTGTAAATATGCATTATGACTTGTCATACTTATAGTTGTAGCCATATTGTTTATGAATGAAACAGTGACCATGCCATTGTATGAAGTACTTCAATAGCTAAAACAGAAAACTCAAGGTAGCAATACTTTAAAAGATACAAAGTAAATGCCTATTACCTCTGAAGATCATATCCTCCTACCCCCAGAACAAAGTCTATGTCAACAGATCCAAATTTAGCTTGCTTAATTTGTGCCATTCCATTGATGTGCTGGCAAAAATTCACAAAAATAAAAAACTAATTCCATAATCATTTTATCTTGGGGAGCAGGCTAGGTACATCCACATGCAATACTATAGAAGCTGATAAAAAACAATATAAATAGTTTTAACGAACTTCCAATTACATCTCTCCATTTTACATATTTAGTTTTTTATTTTAAATTTAATAATGATGGAAAATCAACGAAGTTTAATTGGATGTCTGTTTAAATATTATTTACACTTTCACTGTATACTTATCAAACTCCTCTTATATATCTAATTTATATAAGAATATTCTTTTGGCTCCCCCAAATTTCTTGTTCAAGATTCGTCATTGCTTGTATCACTGCCAGTCGTAACTTGTAACACACACACATCATTTCATAATAACAGCATCAATCGTAACAATTATTACATGTTCAATATCTTTTGGCCTAGAACAAGAATAGTGATTTAAGACATAACTACAGGTCTGTTAAATCAGTATAGAAAAAATCAGGAGAGAAGAACTTTTGTAATTTGTTAATCACCATGAAAAACATGGTTAAGAATATTTAATTGAATCTCACTATGAACCCACATCCATTCAACAATCAAAATTGTAATCATAGAAATGGAATCATTTAGGAGAAGGCAGGCTCTATATCGTGACACATTTCATTTCATGAACCCACCATGACGCACACCATCTTTTTTCTGCATAAAATTCTATTACAGTCCCAGTTCAATTATGTAAAACAATGTCTAGAGGATCCATAAGTAATAAAGACATACCTTAATTTTCTTAGTTAGTGCATTTAACTCAGATTCAGAAACCAAATCTATCTGCAAAGGCATTTGAAAATAATCAAAATCTAGAAATGCAGACTAAAACATATATTAGGAGTCAATACTGGAAGCAAAACAAAGCTGAAGTGCACACAGAAATAGCATGACATGATAGAATCTTAAAACCAGAAGCTTACCTTGTTCAAAATGATTCGGTCAGCATATGCAACTTGTTCTACTGCCTCATTAACCACAAATCTTGGTTTTACTTCATTTAAATGTTGCATGGCATGCTTGCAGTCAACCAAAGTTACAACTCCATCAAGTTTCACATACTGAGAAACCAGTTCATCACTGCAAAATGTTTCAATAACAGGGCCTGGCTTTGCCAGACCTGTAAAAAGGCTTAAAGATTGAATATTAAAGTAATATGCCTTATTCAAGTGTTTCAACTTTCATGCACGGTGCACCCAACAGATACAGTTAACAAGAGAACACACATTTTAATCATGCTCTCAATTATGTATCCATACATGTGAAGCACTAAGCTTCTGAACAAAGTAAAGAAGAGAATATCAAAATGATTTTAAAGCACCAGATGACCAGATGTAAAATCGATGCATCAAGGCAGCAAGAATAATGAAGATCCATTGTGCTTTGCCAATCCATCTTCATTTTATATAATCCCTTTTCATAATATAAAACTACCTTATTAATTGAATTTCAGCCTGTCACTAGAATAAGAGTAACTACACAAGTCCGTTTAGTTTCAACTCGTAAGTAAATATCCACACACTAACACCTCCATACCCACTGCAAAATGCACAAATGCAAAAGTTCTTTGAACAGCATCAGCAATTTACAAACCTGTGGTTTCAATAACAATATGATCAATAACGTCTCGTTTTTTTCTAGCCAGCTCCAGTAGCATTTTAACTAGATCTCCTCGCACAGTACAGCATAGGCAGCCATTGTTAACCATGATAATGTCTTCACTCACAGAAGAATGACTAGCAACCAGTGATCCATCAATATCAACCTCACCAAACTGCATTTACCACGAGATGTTTTCATGAATAACAGTTTACCCACATTATCTCAGCTTATCCTCTAATACACTCTATGAGCTGAAATTCTTTCCTTTACTTTACAATTGCTCCAAATAAATAGCATATTGAGTAGTAATTTTTTCAATAAAACACATGACCTTTAAGCAGTATATCATAAACGTGTACAGCTAGTGACTAGTTTTGCCTGAATCAATATCATTAGAAGAAGCACCCATACTATGATGTCATACGCTTTATCTAGGCCAAATTATAATTCAAAAAAAAAAAAATGGTACAACTACTGAAATTAAAAATTATCAGCTAAACTTGACAGGGCCATCATTTAATATTCTAATTACATTGAACTCCTTGTAATATAAAGAATAAGACTGACCCAGAATTATTGTGGAATTGTATGGGCAGCCCATACACAACAACACGATACCTCGTTTTCGATCACAGCTATCCGCTTGCCATGTTGGGATGTGAGAATGTGATTCAGAAGAGTAGTCTGCATTACAGAAAACTCATTATTCAGTGCTATTAAGGAATCAAATACAAGCATTTGATAAAAGGGTACCTTTCCGGAGCCAAGAAAACCAGTTATAACGGTAGCTGGAACGCGATTATCGGGGGCGAGGGAAGCCGCTTCATCAAGATTGTGGTTTGGAGCTGAAGCTGAGGCCATGCCCCTGAAGAAGAAGCTGAAGGTTCCAGAATAAGGGTGATGGAAACTTGGGTGTCGCGAAACGAAGGAATGGAGGGTTCTGATCAAACTCAGAGGGTGGCAAGAATGTGGAACGGGAGAGTGAGCAACGCCCAGAAGGGTTTTTGCTGTGGTCCTTAGAGCCATGTACGTGGTAGCCATTTTTGCTGGAATGGAATGGAACTATGGAGTGGAAGAGAACAGAATCTCACCGCACAAGTTTGTAGAAATGGTTTAAACTTTAAACCCTTATTAGGGTTTATGTTTGTAATTTGTAGTATCAAAATGATGTCTTTAAATATTGAGTTTTTCTTTCACTCCATCAATTTTACAATCAATAAAGATTGGTGTAGTCTACTAGATACTAGAGAGGGGAAGAGACACGGATAGATATGATATGTGATATGAATAAAAGAGAGGTAAAGGAAGGAAAAAAAAAAGGAAAATGTTAGTTACACACCTCAAAAAGAGGTGGAATGAGGAAAAAAATATGAAGAAAATAAAAAGTAAGTGGACCGTTCCGTGATTTGGACCGGATGAGACACCATTATTAGGCTGGACAGACCATTTCAGGGGACACATCCGGGTCGTCTCAAGGCTGGGCTGCGCGGACATAACATTGACACCGAGCCGGTATTGTTACTCCAAGAGGCCCATCCATCCAAAAATACCGTAGGGCAACACGGGCATGATGCTTTGACTAGACCAAAGACTCACTCAACCGCGAATGACGACATAGTCAATGCTACAGTCAGGTCCCCTCAATTACGGATGACTCATAACCTGAACTACGGATGACTCACAACCTCGATTACGGATGACTCACAACCTCGATTACGGATGACTCACAACCTCGATTACGGATGACTCACAATCACATTACGGAAGACTCACAATCACAGCACGGAAGACTCGCAATCACTGCATGACCGACGGGAAAGTCAAGAAGCCCACCCTGAAAAGCGCGATCCATCCGTTTTGGTCAATGGACTATGTAATAGGAATGAGAGCTAGGGTTAGAGACTCACCCACTATAAAAGGAGGTCTTCTGTATGTATCAAGATGATCTTTTTCTCACTTGAGCAATATACTTAGTCGTTTTCACCGGTCTACTAACCGAAAGTTCATTCGTGAACAGTAAGAGAGATAAAGTATGAAATGTAATAGATGATAAGAGGAGAGAGATAAAAACAAAAATATGTGGAAATGAAATGTTTAAAAAATGAGGTTCGTATCATCATCAATCATCATCAATCCACCCTGTTATCTAATAATTTTGAGACCTCACTCTGGAAAGTGAGGCACTCAAAACCCACACCTTCCTCCACAAATTTCCACGTCATCTTTTCCACAAAAATATATACTCTCTCTCTTCAACTGTTAAGTCGTGTTCCTCACGCGCACAAAACTGCTTCACTTATGTCCACTTCTCACTTTCGACATTCACTCCTCTTCCTCTCCTGAAATTTCTCCCTTCTAAATCTGTTATTCCTCACTCCTCACATCTGCTCCAAAATCACATATTATGGATTTGAAATTGAATTTCAATTTCAATTTCAATTTTCCAAAAACAGCGCTCTCTACAAAAAATTGGTGTTTTTTTTGGGAGAAATTTACGGCTTTCAAATTCATGTGCGTAGGGTTATCGCTGCCGAAACTTACGGGTATCAAATTCATCTGCTTAGGTTACCGCTACCTACTATCATTCTGCAGTTCTTCATCACATAGGTATGAAAGTGTTTTTCCAATTGTTATTTTTGCAGAAGATATCAGCTATTATCTTTATGGTTTCAAATTCCCATTCAAATTTCTTTCATGTACAGATTTGACAAGTTGGAGGGGAGGCCCTTTTCAACATCAGATTCTTCCTTGAGGTTCCATATAACAAGGTAGCCTAAGCATTGTGGTTTAGTTCTTTATGCATGCTTTTTATTTGCTTATTTGCTTATATGACCTGAATATCAATGCCAAGTTTGAGGGGGATTTATGGGTTTTACCTGTTTGCCAAGCTTTACTGTGTTATAAAGTTCCAAACTTGAAGGCTGTGTTGTAAAGGACCTAACTTCCCAAAATTGCAGGCTGGTTATAATAATAAGTAGTTTTAAGGTTCAGCACCAATATTACTTTTGAAGAGACTCAGTGAGCACCAGTTTTACTTTAGAGTTCAATGTTTATGGGTTTTACCTTTTGCCAAGCTTTACTGTGTTATAAAGTTCCAAACTTGAAGGCTGTGTTGTAAAGGACCTAACTTCCCAAAATTGCAGGCTGGTTATAATAATAAGTAGTTTTAAGGTTCAGCACCAATATTACTTTTGAAGAGACTCAGTGAGCACCAGTTTTACTTTAGAGTTCAATGTTACTTTTGTATGGTTCATTCTTTAGTGTTTAAATTTTCATTTGCTTGGCCAATTTTAATTGAGAAGCACATTCTATTTTGCAGACTTACAAATCTGGTCCAACACATGTAAGTTAATTTTACTGTTAGTCGAAACAAGCAATATAATTTGAATGAAATATGTAGTGCTTCCTTCTCCAAGGCATCATATCAGTGTGATAACCAGAACTATAACCCAAACTGTGTATACTTTTTAGTGCTGAATGTGGCTTATTAATTTTCTCTTCTTTACAATCAAAGTAAATCTTTGCCATATTTATTCTCTTCTTTATCAGGAAAACATGTCTTTTGTTTATATTTATTCACTTCTTTACAAGCAAAGCATGTCTTTTTCTTTTTTTACTTTAAGAAGTCATGTTTGCCAAAATCATCTTTATAACTGAATTTTCTTTTTTCTGGTTCTCATCAATCCATAATTTTAATATCTTTTATAATATGGGTTACCTCGCTTTGTTTGTTGTAGCACAGAGAAAAGCTTGCTGCGTTCTTTGTTATCTGCGACGTAGAGAAAAGCTCATAGAGTGGAGTTGACTTCAACCGAGTAAGCTCCATTCATTATCTCTATTCCCTTGAAATATTTACTTGATTTGACAAATATGATATTCTCCATTTCTTGCTATTGTTTTAAGTGCCTGCTTTCTATGTCTATTTGTATGTTTTGCAAACGAAACAAAAAAGGGGCCTAAAGAAAAACTATATAGTATACATTATGCTAATTATCTTTTTTATATTTTTTAACAGTTTTACACAATTTGTTTAGTGCTTTGATGTATAAAAGAAGATGTGAAATTTATTGTTCTTACTATCACTTATTGCATGAGGAACCAGCTATGCTTATAGTAATGCATGGATACTACTTCCTAATTTTTATACCATATTTATTTCGAAAATTTATCTCAAATATGTTATAACTTGATGATATTCATCTTTGTAATTTTTAGTAAGTTTAGTTGTAATACCCATGAACTCTACTATAGAGTTCGTGCAATTTCAATATTGACTTTTTAGAAATACTAACCTATTATATAACTTTACTTAAGTACCTAATGGTTAACCATCAAATGATGATCAATGAGTGTCATTATAAAAATGATGATTTATGGATATCTACACAGCCATGAGTTTTAGCAGTGGAAACGGATCACATGACAAAACTCATCACGATATTGCCGAACAAGAGAGTGCTAAAATTAGAAGGCTTAAAAGGAGATTGGTACTTGCCGAGAGAAGACCAAATAAGGCACATAAAGTTCTTACACCATGTAGTGGTTCACAAAGTAATATTCTTCAAACTAGCTTTTCATGTGATAAGGACTACAACGGATATGGCAAAAGATCACTAGACGCGCAAGGGAGTACAATAGTAGGGAGAAACTTTGTTGGCAAAGAGAACATATATGGTAGAGCCATCAATGATTGTGTTGTAAACTTAATGTCCTCATTTGATGATGCTGCAAGTCCTGTTCTGGAGTTCATGGAATCTACCCAATCTCATGTCTCAAATTTGACTCAATCTACACCTCTAAATGGTCATATGTCTAGAGGTATGAGTATGAACTATTTTTTGTTATTGGACATGAGTAATATAAGGTACATGATAAATATTTAAAATATATCATGACACCAATCTTGCAGAGCAATCTACTACTTTGGATAACAATCAACAAAAACATAGGGAGGCACGACTGAGAAGAAAAATATTAGTATCCCAAAAAAGACGAGAACGACAAATGGGATCTCCCAGCACCAATGTCTCCCATTCTACCCTTCTAATAGATCATTCGACAATGGGTAAGAAATCTTCTTAATTATTTAGCATTACAAAGATTTTACCATGCTAAATATAAATATTTATAACTCAAACCAATATTGCAGAGCAACCTACCCCTTTTGGGATTCATAATAATCGACCTCAGCCGATGGAGACAAGTCAAACCGATTCAATACATGTCAATGAAGCCAACATGAGACACAATGAGCAAAAGCAAGCAAGGCTAAGAAGAAGAGTGATCTTATGGAGGAAGAGAAATGGGCTGCCTCCCTTAGGTATCAATCACGTTCATATCTTTTAGGAAGTTTCTTCATATATATTAGTCGTGCCCTTCTTTACTAATTTCACATATTTGTTGTAGTTGAGTACTTGGATATAGGGGATCCTACGTGGAAGTGTGAATATTGTGGAGCATTAATGTGGTATGACGAAAGGACTGTTAAAGCAAAAAGACCTGATGAGCCTGAATTCAGCCTATGTTGCTCATCTGGAAAAGTACAATTGCCTCTTATGTTGGATCCTCCACTAACATTGCGTCACCTTCTTTTTGATAAGGATACGGAACAGAGTAAGCATTTCAGAGAAAATATCAGGGCTTACAATGCAGCCTTCAACTTCACATCTATGGGTGCTAAAGTGGATAGGGAAGTCAATACCGGTCGTGGTCCACGTGTGTTTAAAATTTCTGGCCAAAATTATCATAGTATTGGTGATCTAACTCCTCCAGAAGGTCATCGTCCAAAATTTGCACAATTATACATATATGATACAGCCAATGAAGTTGAGAATAGACGAGCATTATTCAGGTATCATATAAATGTATAGCATATTCAAATACAACTTCACTATTCTATATAGTTCAACCTATTTATTCATTTGAAACATCTCTTTTTTAATAATTTATAGGACAAGTGACTCTGAATTTATGTTGCACTCCAACATAATTCAAATGTTGAAAGATATGCTTGACAAGGATAATGTTTGGGCTGAAGCATTTCGGATGGCAAGAGATGTTTTTGATGTACATGAAGATGAAAATTTCAGCTTGAAGTTAATCTTTGACAGGCAATCTGATGGGAGAACCTACAATATGCCTACTGTTTCAGAGGTAGCTGCCCTTATTGTTGGAGATTTTGATACTTCTTTTAATAGAAGAGACATAGTGGTTCAGAAAAAAAATGGAAGACTAAAGTTTGTTAGTGAGCTTCATCCAGCCTACCTTCCATTGCAGTACCCATTGTTGTTTGCTTATGGAGAGGATGGTTATCGAAGTGGTGTTTTACATAGAGGTCTTGATCTTGAAGAATGGATATCCAAACCTGCCTACAACACTGTTACTATAAGGGAGTTTTTTGCTTTTAGACTACAAACGAGGGAGAATGAACCTGAAACCCTTTTACATGTAGGAAAATTATTCCAACAATTTATTGTTGATGGTTACACAATGATTGAGGCTCATAGAATGTGTTACTACAGAAGGAATCAAAAAAAATTTAGGGCTGGTTCATATAAAGATGTTAACTCTGCTGTTGATCATGGCATCACTGAATCATCATCTTCTGGAACCCGGATCTTGCTTCCATCTTCATTTATTGGTGGTAGGAGATATATGAATCAACATTATTATGATGCAATGGCTATTTGTCATAAGCTGGGCTATCCAGATTTATTCATAACTTTTACGTGCAACCAGAACTGGGTTGAGATTAACAGATTCTTGACGAAGAAAAGATTGAGGCCAGAAGATCGCCCTGACGTTGTAACTAGGGTATTCAAAATAAAGTTACAACAACTAATGGAAGAATTAAAGAGCGGAACTTTGTTTGGTGACGTGATTGCCGGTAAGTCAACTCTCATCATTATAATATATCAAAATGGTTTGGGTACTCACTAAATTACAGACTAATATGTTGTCATTCATTTTCTTTCAGTTGTGTATACCATTGAATTTCAGAAGAGAGGTCTCCCTCACGCGCATATATTGTTATTTCTTCGGAATAAGTCTCCAAATCATTCTCATATTGACAAAATAATTAGTGCGGAAATACCAGATCCCAATCAACAACCGCTACTTTATGAAAGAGTGAAGACATCCATGATGCATGGTCCTTGTGGCTCAGATAATGTAAAATCTCCATGCATGAAAGATGGGAAGTGCTCCAAATTTTTTCCAAAGCCTTATGTGGAAAGCACTACACTTGATGAAGAAGGATTTCCGGTGTATAGAAGACGTAATGATGGGAGAACCGTCAAAAAAGGAAACATAGAGTTGGATAATCGATATGTGGTTCCTTATAATCCCACATTGTTGCTGAAATATGACTCACATATAAATGTGGAATGGTGTAATCAATCAGGGTCTATAAAGTATCTTTTCAAGTACATAAGCAAGGGCCATGACCGTATTATAGCTGGGATACATGACAAGAACAAGGAAGTAGATGAGATCAAAATGTATTATGATTGTCGTTACTTATCACCGTGTGAATCAGTTTGGAGGACTTTTGGCTTCGAGATTGTGCATAGGGAGCCGACTGTTGAGAGATTATCATTTCATCTCCCTGGTGAACAAAGTGTGTTATATGAGGATGATGAGCCTCTTGATGTTGTCTTAGACAAAGCTGGATCTAAGGGAACAATGTTTACCGCATGGCTAGAAGCAAATAAAAAGTATCCTGAAGCGAAAAATCTAACATATGCTGAATTTCCGTCTATGTTTGTCCTTAATAAAAAGGCAAATAAATGGGAGCCAAGGAAGTCCGGTAGAAGCATTGGCAGAATGCATTATGTAAAGCCTACATGTGGAGAGCTTTTTTACATGAGAATATTGCTCAATGTTGTAAAAGGGCCTCAGAATTTTGCAGATATTCGAACAATTGATAATGTAGTTCATGAAACATATAGAGATGCATGTGCCAAATTGGGATTTCTAGAAGATGATGGACAATATGTTCGAGCAATCAAAGATGCTTCTTTTACATCCTCAGGACATCGTCTAAGGTTATTGTTTTGTGAGATGTTAATTGCAAATAGCTTGACAATGCCGTGCAATGTTTGGAACGAAACATGGGAATATCTTTCTGAAGGAATTTTAAGAAGGGAACGATAAGTTTTAAATTTTCCAGGTATCATTCTATACTTTCAGATTAAGCTTAATACCTTCATTATTTGAAGATACGTTTTAAGTCATTACTCTATTATTTAAATTACAGGTTTGGAACTGAGTGTTGAACAACTACGTGCCAAGACTTTATTGGAAATTGAAAAGATACTCAAGGGTCATAGTAGAAGTTTGGCAGATTTTCATGGAATGCCATGTCCTGATGAAATCTTTGTTCGTGAGGAAGAGAATATTCTTATTCATAATGAAATGAGTTACGATGTAAAAGTGCTTAGATCTGATTTACAAGGTCTAATTTCTTCTCTCACGGATGAGCAAATGAAAGCTTATAGTAAAATCATGGAAGTTGTAGATGGAAACAAGGGTGGTGTTTTTTTCCTTAATGGTTATGGAGGAACCGGAAAGACATTTGTATGGAGAACACTCACCACTGCTTTGCGTGCTAGAGGTGATATTGTTCTTACTGTGGCTTCTAGCGGAATTGCAGCGATCCTTCTCCCAGGTGGAAAGACTGCACATTCAAGATTTGGCATTCCCATAGATGTGGATCAACATTCGACATGTAAAATCAAACAAGGGTCAGACTTAGCTGAGTTAATGATTGTGGCTAAATTGATAATTTGGGATGAAGCTCCTATGACGCATAAGTACTACTTTGAAGCATTTGATAGGTCTCTTCGTGATATTATGAGTAGTTCCAACTCGAATAGTCTGAACGAAGTATTTGGTGGAAAAACTATTGTGTTTGGTGGAGATTTTCGGCAAATTCTCCCGGTTATCCCGGGAGGGGGGCGCTCCGAAGTTATTTTTGCAACAATTAATTCATCCTACATATGGGATAGTTGTCATGTTTTGTCCCTAACAAAGAACATGAGATTGAAATCAAGCACCATGGGGCAGGATGTTGATCAGTTAAGAGAATTTGGCGAGTGGATCCTAAAGATAGGTGATGGTCTAGCTGGTGGTCCTAATCATGGTGAAGCTGAAATTGACATCCCAAAAGATTTGATGATAGACAATTATGATGACCCTATTCATGCTATTGTTGAGAGCACATATCCTGACTTGATGAGATATTACAAGGATAAGGAATATTTGGAAGATAGGGCTATCCTTTGTCCTACGTTGCGCATTGTGAGGAAGATCAATGATTACATGTTGTCTTTGATTCCTGGTGAAGAAAGAATTTATTACAGTGCAAACAGAATTTGCCCTACTCAAAGACAACATCATACATTGCAACATTTGAATCAGTCTGAATTTTTAAATGGCTTGGAGAGCTCTGGACTGCCAAATCACGAGTTGAAGCTCAAAGAAGGAGTCCCTATCATGTTACTTAGAAATATAGACCAGACACAAGGTCTTTGTAATGGGACTAGGTTAATAGTGACTCAGATGTATGATACTGTTATTGAAGCCAAGGTGATTACAGGAGCATATAGTGGTAAAAAGCACTGGATTACTAGAATGTTGATGGTTCCGTCCCAAAGCAAATGGCCATTTAAACTTCAAAGAAGGCAATTTCCTATCGCCGTGTGTTATGCAATGACCATAAATAAAAGTCAAGGTCAATCATTGAATAACGTTGGGTTATATCTTCCAAAACCTCCTTTCATTCATGGACAATTATATGTTGCTGTATCGCGAGTAAAGAGCAGAAAGGGATTGAAGATATTAGCTCACGATAAAGATGGTGAAGTATCCAGCAAGACAACCAATGTTGTATGGAAAGAAGTATTCCAGAATGTCCATTAGATATCTATTTTTTTCAAGTCCAATGTAAACTTTTCTATAGAAAGCATTGAGTCGTGATTAGAATTCACTTATTAGTCATATTTATGCATTTATGCACTTCTGATTGTAGGGAAAATTACGTGTTCCCTTATATGACTTCAATTAATAAATTCAGTTTTAAAGCTCAAAAAATTTATATGATTGAGATGACATTGTTATGTAGTTGTTGTTATCGTTGTGTTTTTTTTGTTCTAATTGTGATTTTGCAGATATTACCATGGCACGTAGGGTGAACATGATCTCGGAAATAAATGATAGTATATCAACTTTGAAGCTACAAGTCAGAGTAATGAGTCTTTGGGAAGTCATGAAGTTCGAAAATAATGCTGAAGTCCAATCTCTCGAGATGCTGCTCATTGATGAAGAGGTTTATATTTAATTTTTAATCTATCTTTATCCTATTTTTGTGCACTAACTCAGCTGGTATTAACTTTAATCAGGGAGATAAAATTCAAGCAACTGCTAATGACTCACACATTAACAAGTATCGGTCAAGCATCATTGAAGGAAATTGTTACCTGATTGGAAACCTGACAGTTTCGAAGAACAATGGAAGATATAAGGTTACTAGACACAACTTCAGACTGTTTTTCCAGAATACCACAGCCATGAAGGAAGTCAACTCTGAAAAGATTCCCAAGAGTAAATTCGATTGGGCTTCATTCACCGATATTGGGAGTGGAGCCATTAATAGAGACTGGATTATAGGTACTGTAAACCTCTCAATTCACTTTCAATTACGCTGTAATTTAATATATGTATATCTAATATTAACATTGATGTTTTCCTTGATAGACATCATTGCAAGAGTGGTGAATATTAACAATGATAAGTATGTTCATCGAAGTGGAAATCCAACAAGAAAGATAGAAGTTGAATTAGAAGATGAAAGGTAAATTCTAAAAAGAAGTGTGTTCATGTTCATTTTTTAGATGATAGTTTGTATTTTACTAAATATTCTTTTGTTTAATGCATATGCCATGACACAGAAAATCTAGAATGAATTGCACATTATGGGGGAGATATGCTGAAGATATATGTTCAGAGTTGGATAAAAGTGTAGATAATTGCTTGGTTATTGCATTACATCTCGCTATCATACGAGATGTGAAGGGTGAGTTTGTTGCTAAGTACTTATGCCTACATTGTTATATATTTTTTTCCAATTATTTTCCAAGTTTAAAGATAAAATATGTATACTCTATTGCTATGCAGGGAACCTTGAGTTATCCAACTCCATGTACGGAACTAAGTTGTACATAAATCCTGATTGGGAGGAAGCGAAGGAGTTGAAAAATAGGTACTTGACCTACATTATTTTCCTTAAGTTTTTCAGTTTATTTAATCTTAAAGATGCATCATTACATGTTAAAATATTTGTCTCATTTTTCTTCATTATAGAACATATCCTGTAGATGGGGCTCTATCTCTTAAATCCACACAACTTTCTGCAAGCTCTAAACAAACACCTGAAGAAGATTGGTTGAGCCTAACTAATAGAAAGACCATTGCAGATCTTAAAACAACAAGAGAGGTTTAACAGCTTTTTTGATATCTAAAATTTAACATATTTCATCTTGTGTTTAAAGTAATTGTGATAAATTCAATATTGTCATAGGTTGGAACTTGGAATGTTCTAGGAACAGTTCATAAACTGGTGACAAATTATGGCTGGTCATATTCAGGGTGCTCTAAATGCACCAAGAAAATTGACTATGAGAATAATATTGCCAAGTGTAAAAACTGCAAAGGAACTGTTTTTGCCGTTCCAAGGTGAGAATACTCATTTTCAAATAAAATAACAGATTATATGTTCCTTAATTCAACATTCCATATTGTAAAGTTGCAAATTAATTCACTTGAAAAACAATAGGTATCGTGTCCAAGTTGATGTGCGAGATGATACCGATAGTGCTGAATTTGTGATATGGGACCGAGAAGCTTCTTTGTGGATCAAAAAGTCAGCTGCAATTGTTCAAAAGGAAGCAGATGAGGTTTAAGATCATGAATTAGTTTTATATTATTGTGTTCTTATGATTTATTAAGTTTACAATTCATGAACTTTATGATTTGAGTGTATTGTGTGTTCTACCTTTTTAATGGACACACTGTTGTGGTCCTTTTTCCATTGTGTATAACAATGAGTGTTGCTAAAAATATGTGTAACGGTAACCAGAATTCTGTATGCTGAATTGTTTTGTTTTATGTAGGCTGATGAGTTGCCGGGTATGCCTCCTGTTGCATTGGATATTTTTGTTGGGAAAACTTTCATATTCAAGATAAAAACTGATGATAGTAAGAATGGAAAATATGCGAAGAGTTATTCTGTGTACACAGTGACTGATGCTCCTGATATGATCAAACTTTTTACCTCAAATGATGACACAGTACAGGTATGTCTTAGTCCTTTCATGTTATTCTTTTTTTAATGTCCTTAAATGTTATTATTATTTTAATTAGAACATGTAAACTCAATTCCAATTAAACTAATATACACCAAATGAAAAACTGAAAAATTTAGAACTCAGACTTACTTCAAAAGGTCAATGTCAAGGATCATTGTATAAAGGCTAACATCTAAATAGAAATCGAATTTAGTCAACCCAAATATTATCTTAAATGTTATTATTAACGCTAACTGTCATTTTATAGCCTTCTACTCCTTACATGTGGTTTTCTTTTTTAGGATTCGTTGCAAATTGGTAGTATTGATGCAAATAGTGAGCTATCTATTCAAAAGCCTAAATCTGATGATACTGTAAGTTTTTTTTTTCATTGATTGAACATATATACTTCATTTCAGAATAATAATTATTTGAAAAAAAAACACTGACAATATGTGGTTTGTACTTGCAGGGTGACATTTCTATTACAAGTGAAAATGAACTTGAATCATATTCTCAACAGAATGTTACTCCTATGAAAAGAATGTCACATCAAAATCTTGATTATTCTGACATAGCGGAAAACTCTCCAGCACAAGCTTCCTCAACTAAGGAGATAAAACGTGTTAAGATAGAGAAGTGAAATAAGAACTTGTGTTTTAAAGAGTTCATTACATTGTTTGGTTTGGTATTAAGTAAACTCGGATGACCAATTTTAATATTATTCATGTGTCTATTTTGATTTTACTTCTACCATTTTTTTTAACTTCGAGATGTGACTAAAATACATTCCTAAATATTATGACAGGTTTTAAATATTTATTATTCTCGTAAAATCACTTAAAAATTACTAAAATAAAAATAATATAAAGAAATTACCCGTGCATTGCACGGGCTACATACTAGTACTTATATTTTATTCTCGTAAAATCACTCAAATATTTGGGAATATTTTATTCCCCAAACCTAAATAAACAGTAATATTTTATTCCCTCTCATTATTTTATTATATTTTACTTCATTCATCCTCCCTACTCTCTCTCCCACTATCTCCCTCATTAATTCCGTCATTTGATTTCTTTCCTTTTCCTCATGTTTTCTCTCTCCCACTATCTTCCCTCACTAATTCAGCCCCCATCAACCGCCCACTTTTCCCATTTACTACAAATCCTTCCTCAACAAGCTCCTTGATTCACTCACTTGGTGTTTTACAGCTAAGTACTTTTCAAATTTCAAATTTCCCAATGCATCTCCTCACCTACTTACTGATAAGCAAATTCTCTCACTCTCTTTAATATCATGTTTTCAAGTCTTGTTCTTCCTCTATTTTTTTTCCTTCTGCTTCACGGTCAGAACTCTATTTTACAAATTTTAAATCCAGTTATCTCCTCTCATCTCCATATCAAAACCCTTCTACCATGTCCCCCCCATCGACAGCTTCGTCCCTCTCCTACAACCTTGGTTGTTGGCGTTGCCCCAAACTTAACCCAGGTATAAATATCCATCTTCTTCCCCCAATTTCTCTTCCTCGAACCCGTCTCAAACCAACGACCTCAACGCTCAATCGCAAGCACGCTCCATTCTCGATAATCAACCTCAAATCCTACAATTACAAAGTACTAGAAGCCTTCGCCACCATAGGCGATGAAGGAAAACATGATAAATTGTGCAGTGCAATAATTAAAATGGAAGGGGTTCAGCAAAAGCTTATTTGGGGGAGAAGTTTCCAAAGCATCTACTTCATCTCTTTGCATTTGGATTCCCTCAGGTTTATAATCACTCATTCCTTTACAAACGTATGTCTTCAATGTCTCTTAAGATTCAATAAAACTTGAATGTGTGTGTAGACATTCATGGAGAAAAATGATTTCTTTGGGTCACTATGATGATAATATGGGTAGAAGTAATTTTCTGAAATGAATAAATTATGTGGTGCATTTTTTGAGTTATTGTTTCTTGAGCTTAACTTTCGCTGTCGTGCTACAATGTTCTTTTTGGCCAAATGTGCCAAATACATGCATATCCATTTGACCAATCCGGTATTATCTTGAGTCATGCCATAGGTATTGTATGAGATGTTTAAGATAATCCTAATTTGCTCTTTATCATTGAATGCCACTTGATTAACTCTCTTTTTTTTCACTGTAGATTTGAAGGGAATAACCTTTTTCCACTGTAGATTTATTTTTTCTTATTCTTGCTTTTTAATTGCTCTAAGAAATTGAAGCTAAAATGAAAACAAGTTATTACAACATGAGTCTTGGGTTGAGAGGCCAGTGACACTGTGAAGTTGAAGGGAAAACCTTTCTTTTCTCTTTTTTCTTTATATGCTGCAGTGATGTAAGACAAGTGTCTCATCTTTAAGAAAAGTTACATCTTTCTTTATTTCCTAGCTTGATGTTACTCTAGGTCCTTCTGTAAATAAATCACCTTGACAACATCTTTGAATATAAAATCATTCTGCAGTGTCTTTCAAGGGCCCTCAGAAATGAAAACCCAAAGTTGCTGATGGTAGCATCTGCAGTATTTCTTCCAGTTAATCCATTCATGGTTTCAGCTATTCACACTAGGATGTTGGAGGTACATTGCTTTGAACGATTTATATATGACAATTTACTGTTCATTTCTGTAATAGATTATTGTGTTGATCCTGTAAAGCGTACTGATTTAGTCATATAATTAACATATCAACAGGTGTAACTGACTTTAACTGAATTTTCGATAATAAATTCATTGATTATGAGACCATAATCTAATCCAAATATTGATTAGATATACTTCATAGTTCTGGATTTAAACATAGCATGTGCTTCTTATTTCAGAAATTCAATTTACATATATGTTTCTGCTTTGAAACAGAATCATTTGATTTCATATTTTGTAATAATTTTCTGCTGGGTAATATTGCTATAGATTCTGCTCATAATTTGCTCTATTCGAATCTCTCTTTATCAGATATTTGTTTTCTTCTCTCAACCATTTTTGTTTTTCTTTTTCAGAGATCAGAACAGGAGTAGACAGAGAAAGCAGATTTGTTAGGCTTATCATTGATGCAACGTCTGATACTTTTTTTAGGTTTTGTTACTTATATTGTTAATGCATAATCAATGGGAATGATTCTTAGAAGAGCATCTATACTGGAAAGTTTTAAATTGAATTTTTACTTACATATCATCTCTTTTATTTTGCTTTACTATCTCAATAGTTGAAGATTATTGGATATTGTATTTATTGTACTCAATCTGCAATTCTGCATCTGCTGTCATGGCTTTTGCTTACTACAACTTAATTTAGTTGCAACAATTATTTTCTTTACATGAATGGACATTATCTAATAGGTATTTTGTTTGAATAATTTTTTGTTTTGTTCCAGTTTCGTTTTATTTTGATTTGGGCAATTGATTATGGTTTCATAATTTAATTAAGTGATGTGTGTAATTTTATATTTTGGAAATGTAGCTTTGTTTAGATCATCACTAAAAGGGGGGGTGCTTACCTGCTGCTTTTCATTGCTTTTTTAGGTTTGTTGCCATGATGAATGCTTTAACAGAGAATCATATGTGCCTTGATGAATCAGAGAATGACTTCAAGACTATGAACTTTCATGGCAATGTTGGAAAGACTTGAAGTATTTGAAATATTAGATTCAGAGTAGTTAGTTATTAAATTGAAGGAGGTAGATAACCCATTGTTGTATTTTTTTTTTCTTTTTTTACAATGAAAATGTAGGATCATTTAAATTCGGTCATTTCTTTGAGAACCAATGTAATCAGTGTCGTCTCTACATGAATCTTTTTCAATGAAATTAGCCATACAGGGTCTTTGATACATGTTTTCATCTCTTTTGCTATCAATCTATAATTACAACTCTCACTATTAGTATTCTACCCCATTATTCTATGTCTTGATTAATATCATTACGCCTGAGCATTAACTTCGTTTTTAAATAGCTTTAATCAGACTGAAAATCAAGTACCAAAAATTTGAGTCTCCTTATGACAGCTGAATTAATTTCACAGTTATCAGTTCTAGCTAAGAATTACAAATGCTCATTAACATTAAATTATATATCAAGTTATTAACTTTAGTCTCCTTATTACCTGTCACCTTTCTAATATTTTTCATTATTTTATTCAGTCTTAGTCTCTCTTCTCTTCTCTCACCAACACTCTCCCACTGTCTATCTTATTAAATTTACATTAGTATGTTCTTTCGTCTTCTCCCTTTAGAAATTTTAAATTCGAAATTCAAAATATTTCTATTTTTGTTCAAAGCACGGGAATGAACATTGATCAATCAGTTTATTCAGATTTTTATTTTTAGAAGAAATAAGCATTTCAAAGTTATTATTTTTTAATAATAACTAATTATATAAAATTATAAATAAATTTATGATAAATTTATACTATTAGAACTAATGTTAAGTAAAAATATGTTACACAAGAATAAAATATCTTATAAATATCTAAATGAATATGATTAGATTAAAATTAGTTATTCAAAAATATAACACAATAACCAATGTTTACAATAAATCACTTTAGTGTTTATATTTATTATTTTTAATAATTTAAGAGTGAATATATATAAAAATTATGGAAATTTGATACTAAAATTATGCCTTGCAAAAATAAAAAAATTATTAATATATATGAGAAAAATCCACCATGCACAAATGAGGATATTCTACATGAAAACACTTTCATGTTAAACCTAATAGAAAAATTCATTTTCAAATAATTTAAGTGCACTGTTCATAATTTTAAAATAAATTTATGAGTATATATGTGTGTGTATTTTGGTTTCATTTTGTAAGTCCCCAACCTAATATATTCAAATATATGTAATTGCATCTTCATGGCAAAAATTATTTATACACTACATGCGTAGAATTGTAAAACTTGGCCACTTAATTCTTCTTCTTTTTTCGAAATCTTTATATTGGTGAAATCGGTGTATACGTGCAGAACATTATAATTGAGTGCCGCTTTTTTAATATCTACATCTTTATTATGATTCTTCTTTGATTTTTAGTATATTAAATTTTCTATAATCAAAATATTTATTGTGTATCAAATATTGTAGTAAACTTCGTCGTGCAGCGCACGGGTAAAAACACTAGTATATCATTGTTGAAAAAATAAATGTGTCAAGGTATGCACTATTTTTTTTTTTTTTGACAGAAGGTATGCACTATTTGGTGGTGAATGATGATATACGTATTATTGTTGTTTTAGAACTAACTGCATTTTTTGTTCTCTTATTTTGATCTTGGTTCTCCAACTTTATATTTTTGTTGTAAATTTTAGTCTTTCTTTTCAATTAAGTTTTAGCGTCAGCCTTTTTCTCGTGAAGCTAATGAGCGTTACGCTTGTAAGCGCTAGGATCCATAAGGCTCTGTTTGGTAGAGAAGAGAGAGATAGAGTAGAGAAAGTAGAGAAGAGAGAAATTGAGTAGAGAGAAATATGTGAGAAATATAGTGGATTTATAGGTTGTTTGGTGTGGTAGAGATAAAGAAGAGAGAGATGAGAAATAATGAGGTGGAAGAGAGAGAAAAAATAACACTTTTGATTAAAAAACATTTTTTAAAACGAAAAAGTCAACAATGCAGATAGTGGCGGTTTAGAACCGCCACTAACGGCCAAGAAAAGGAAAAAATAAATAATAGTGGCGGTTTCGAACCGCCACTATCTTCACTCAAATCGGAAAAAAAAAATAGCACCTGCACGTGAATCTCTTCGCGTTTTGCGAAGAGGTTAAAAAGTGGGTTTTTCCCACCCTCTATCTCTCTCTCACCTACAGTAATTTCAAACCAAACAACCATACATACTCCATCTCTCTCCTATCTCTCTCTCTTCCCTCAATCTCTTCTCCATCTCTATGCAACCAAACAAAGCATAAGGGTTCATTAATTTAGACATTGAGTAAGTGGGGGTTAGTAAATTGTTGGCTTGGTGAGGGGTGAGGTGTCATGGCGTTGGCGTGGGGTTATATTCAGGGTGAGGGTGATTGCGTGGGTGGAGCACGTGTAAGGGTGAAACGATTGCACTAACATCTTGGTCAATCAAGAGCATCCACACTCGAGGGAGTGACACAAATAGTACAAGCATTATCCAACGCGCACCAGATCCCTGCGCTACTTTGTCTGAAACTACTGCTACTTTATTGATTTTTTAAAACGAAGTTCTTATCACTTTATTATGATTCTATCACCATGCGCGAAATAATTTCCACTATATTTACCATTTTTCTCTCAAAAGTAGCTTTTACACTAAAGGTGTAACCCCACTTGCAAGATTCAACTTTATTGCCTCTTAATTTTAACTTTATCTAAATCAAGTATAAAAATATATCATACAAATTATTACTAAAAACAATTCTTAAACAATAAACGGAATTCACTCAGAGTTTAGAGAATAGAGATAAACTTATCCTGAGGTGAATGGTTTATGTTGCTCATTCTGAATCCAAGTCACAGCTTGATTATGAGCTTAGCTCCCCCTGAATCTAAGACTTAATGAGAACATTAGTAATATCTAGATTCTGAGCTAAATAATAAAAGAGTTCAGAGTGAGAATTTATGACATAGATAATATGTGAATATCAGAGCGCATAAATATTCAGAGTCAAGGGCAAGGTAAAAGTATCAGAGTCAACCGATTTAGCATACGATCACTTCAGAAGAAGTGAAAATGTGTTCCTTGCAAATGCCCACGGACAGATCTATGGTCATAAAGAGTGGAACTCTTAAATTCTCCAAAGGAAAAAGAAATCACACTAACACAGCTTACACATCAAAAACTGGTTGGTTTTCATAGGTGTTGGTGTGCTGCCATTTTTCTTGTTTTCCCCTCTTGGTTTTGTCTCTCTTGCGGTCTAGGCTTGCTCTTTGATGGGGGGTTTTTTGGGTTGATCTGCCGGTGTTGGTTGCTGTGTTCCTAGTTCTGCCGCGTGGGCTTTCGGGGTTGGCAGTGTACTTTGGGTTGTTTCTCTTAGGCATTAGGGGTTTTTTCCAACGACGGATCTAGGTAGAAGGTTATGAGGGCATGTGCAATCACTTAATTTTGAGAAAAATCAATAGAATAAAAATTGAGTAGTCAAAATATGTGATTTTTGATAGTCTCTTTAGTAAAAAGTGTCATCACTTGTGTTCTACATTGCTAAATACCATCACTTGAGTAGTAAAAGAATGTGTTTTTTTATGGACCCTTTGGTAAAAAATGCACTCACTTGTGTTCCGTTGGTAAAAAAATGTCCTCATTTCTAATAGTATATATTAATTTTTTTTACGAATTTATATATATACATTGCCCTCACAACATCAAATTTCTGGATCCGTCACTGATTTTTCTGTCTCTTTTTAATCTCTTTGAGGAGGGGTGTGAATGTTGTCAATTTCCTCATCATTATATCAATATAATTAAAAAGATATGCGTAATACTCATTCTTATAGTCACACTTCCAAAAATATGCATGATCCTCGTTACACTTCTAAAAGTTCTAATAAAAGTAATCAAATAAAAAAAATCACATTATCACTTTTGTAATAAATTTTGCATTTGAATCACATCACTTTAAACTCGTTTGACTATAGTGATTACCATTTTTTAAAACTATTTTCAGTTTTTTAAAAATTGAAAAATTGAAAAATTTGTTTGTTTTCGAAAAATGTTATCTATTTCAGTTTTCTAAACTAAAATACTAAAACAGCTAAAAAAATGGTGCTTGATGTGGTACCTTAAGACAAATTAAAGTGTGGTACTCAAAATGACTTAGTTCAATAAAAAAAACTCATGTATCGATTAAAATTTTGATTTTGTTCTATTATAGTTATGCAGTATTCCATTCTTAGAGACATGAGATATGCGAGTTGTGTTTTCTGAGCTTTGTTCATTCATCAATTATGATCATTTTACGCGCATCTCCATTACCATCATTCGTTTCCACCACTCGTCCATTTTTCATTATGAATTTTATGAGATAAAGTTAATTGCCCAAGTGAAGTAAAATATAAAAATGTAGTATTTATCTTGAATAACATTATAATAATCAATTAAATTACTTAATGCGAGTACCACACCAAAAAAAAATTCTGGGCACCACATAATTTACCAAACAAAAATTGTATTTCAGTTTTAATTTTCATATTACAATTTTTTTTTAATGTCTGAAAACATCTAATTCAAACAGTTTTTTCTTGAAAAACAGGTTTCAATTTTTTTTAAATACAGATTTTAAAAACTGAAAAACTACAATCAAACATCTTTAAAATGTCTTAGGACCCATAGAGGAACAAACTCTTCGTCAAAAGATTGATTTTGTTGGTCATTAGTTGATTTCAATCGGTCGATAACCGAGTTGATTTTTCTTAATCAACACATACTGACTACACATTGCTCTGGAATGTCTTTGCAGATCACGAGTGTCATGCTAGCCAACTTTGAAAGCTCACCAATATGACCATGGCCACCACATACAAGGAAGTTGAAAATGCAATCGGTAGCAATTTTTTTTGAAAATACAACTTATCGAAACGAAGATAAATTATTGCCGCCTCCCAAGGTAAATGGGATTTTTCACATCATTCATGTCATATTTCACATAAAGTGTCTACTTGCATGAAATGGGCAGGGAAAGAATTTTCATTTCCACTGGGAAAGCAAGCATATCACAAGACAACATCTAAAGTTACATCTTAAATATAGTTATCAAGTTGCACAGGAGCTCAGCTGTGCAAATAAATGAGATTGTACATTCATCTCGATTCAGTTGATGATGAATGTTTACTCAATGCCAAAATTGCTCAGCAAGGAGTTCAATATCAATGCCGCTTATCATGAAATCAATGGAAAATAATAGGATGAATGCTAGTCAGCTCCATTCGAATTCAGATTCCCTCCGGTCTCTGCAACCAATAAATCACCATAAACTTTTTAATTTAATAAATTAATTTTAATTTAAATTAATCATAGTATTGATTACGAAGATCAATGGCTATAATTGTGCAGGAGGGAGCTGTAGAGAACCTTGCTCCAGAGGATCCAAATTCTGGCCAAGATGATCATTTGATAACTGATGATAATTAGAGAGAGAGAACTTGGGCGGGAGGGTCATTAGTGGCTCATTTCCACTGAGCTTTCTATATGCAATTCCTAGGGAATGACCTAAAGCCCGGGAAACAGAAACAGCAACTGCATTTCCAATTTGACAGTACCTGCAAATTATATCATAAGAGAAAAAATGCACCAATTAACTGCAGAGAAACTTAGAAAAGACAGGAAACAGTTACGATAATAATATGCTCAGTGTGTGGATATTATTACGATGTTTCAGAAGGTGATTTTAGAGGTGAGCACTTTTGATTTCTCTCATGATCATAAATCTATCATGTCAAACAGATACCCAACTCACTGTTATGTGACATGTCTGCATCTAATGAATCTATGATAATAGCAAGGATTAAAAGTACTAATCTTTTCAAAATAAAGGACACAAAACAAAACCTAAATTTTAGAAGCAAACAAAATTTTGAGTAGTATTAGCTATCAAAAACATACTTAAGAAGTTAAGCCTAATTTAAATAATTTTTTAGTACCTCTCTTTCACTGTCCCACTAAATCTATAGTAATCAGGAAACCCTTGCAGCCTTGCAAATTCTCGTACAGTGAGGACACGATCCTGCACTGGATGTAGTATTGCCTACAAGACATTCAAATTATAAGAAATCAACTTACATGATTTCTACAACAAATCAAAGATTAAGATAATACCTGGTGATGACAACTTGGGGTGGTTAATGCAGTAGGAACTGTTTCATCCCACCACAGCCGTGCAAATGGCCTGCGTGTAGATATATTAAATAATGTCATTGAAATGTATATGAAAAAAAAAAGGTTATTCAATGAAAAAGTCACCTCTTAGACTTCCCCTGCTCAAATGTTAAGGCGTAATCTGGGACCTGAGACCAAATAGAACAGTGGAACAAGATTAATTAAGTTCATGCTGTTCTAAGCATAAATCCAAACAGATAACCTCTCATTCAAAATCCTGTAACTTTCAACTCTTTGGAGTGACTATAAACATCAAAAGAACATCTTAGTTTTAAGTGGTCATATTGGTTTGAATTATATAATCATGACATGTTGAACTATCAATCTCTTCATACCCTTCTTTCACATTTCCACACAAAAGCAATATTAATGATAATACCAATATAGTAGACATGTAAAGGCTAAGTTCACTCTCAAGCATGAAACCAATGTATAGCAAAGATATTGAGAAAATGAATATGATAAGTTTTGATTAAGCTAATTGTTTTGCTACCAAAAAAATTAAATATCATGGAACATAACAAAGCCAATATCCAAGGAAAAAGAAAACTGTAAAAAGGTTGCATACCTTATGTAATTTCCTTACTGAATGCCCCACATGATAATTAACAAGCAACATTTATTTTCTCAATATATAAATCTGGAATTTGATTGGGGACATGAAAACTAATACTAATTCAGCAGTAAGCGAATTGTCTTAAGTATAAGGGATGATAAGAAATCATCAATCTCCTTAGGATTTTAGTCATATAGCAACAGACATTGAATGTAAATTAAAGAAAGACCTCCTATTCAAATAATGCCAACAGAAAGACTTACCAATGGCTTTCCAGATGGTAGCACAGGATTCTCTGTTGGATGTCGCCTAACCACATTGTCAGCTCCTACAACTACACCAGGCAGATCACGGAAGTTCGCTCCCTATAGAAAAATTGAACCAAGGGTTAACAAGGAATGGAAGATAAACGTGATAAATGAGCTTAATCAAGAATACAACCTTTTGTTTTGGAATTTGACAAACACGTAGGTAATCATCTTCAAACAACAAGCAGGGCCTGTGATCATATAGTAAAGGTATTTTCTCTGATGTTTCATTCAATGTTGACCCAGTCATTTCTACCCAAAAAGAATAACGATGAAACAAACAGATGAGATAATATTCAGTCCAAAGATTTGCCAGAATACATAAGAGGACAATAAAAAGAAATTACTTGCAGACACAAATGCCAATGAAGTGGACTTAGATAAAATGAAGCAAAGGAAGACTAGTGGACTTTGATAAAATGAAGCAAAGGAAGACTAGCCATTGAGATAATTTCAACTAAACTAAATAAATTTAATCTGGAACAAACTAAAATGCATTGTTTTTTCTGTTTTGATATTACAAATGAATGAAGAGTCAATCGGCATAAAGAAGTATTACATTTAACACGAAAAATTGTCATGAGCATGATCTAATGAGTGGTCACAAATCATGTAAACTTGAAAAGGGGTAATTACCATATTCTGTTGACCGTATATATCTTTGAAATTCTGTTTCCGGAGGATTACAATATGACATTTGGTCCCGAGTTTCAAAGTTTGTGACCTGTAATATTGAATTATGTTAAAATCATGCTGAACAGCTGAAGACCTAAAGCTCCTCTAAAAGAAAATGTGCCTAAAGTAAGCAAGAATTTATTCACCCCTGAATTTCATTAGTTAAGAACTTAAGATCAAAATGCGCTTTAAGTTAAATGAAGGGCAAATATAATATTACTTGCTCACGTTAGAAACAAGTTCACTTTAAAGGACCCTTTTCCAAACATATAAAATGAAGCAAAAGTATAATAGTACAGCAGGAAGATCAGAGATGGCATCTTGAATAACAATAGCTTTCTCTACTTCACGAGGTTGATCCTCGTCATAAGCAACAACATTTCGCTGCAAATAAAAGCCAAAAACTAGTGAAAACCACCAAGGAGCTCTGATAGAAATCTTTTTACAATGAAGAGTGAGGATCAGGATCAATACCTCAAACTCCAGTGGAGGCCAGTATTTAACAATAACATCATGTGTTGGCAATGGAAATTGAGGTAGAACCTGTTAGAGAGTCATAAGAGAATAAAGTAATTGTTTTTTTAGGTAGAAACTTAACAAATTTACTTCTTCATACAAGAATTTGAAGACGAGACATAGGGTTCGATGAAAGCTATAGCAATGTTTTTAGTGGCGTGTCCCTACCTGAGAATGATTGGAAACTCTTCAATGAAGAAAGATTGCAGTTCAGTTTAGGGGATCAATCGTATATTTCTAGACTTTCTGTCCAGTTACTCAGAAGCATAGTATCGTGTTATGTCTTGATAGGAACCCAATTGTTAGGGATAGGCCCAATACTACTAGAGTCCATAGAAGTAAGAGGAAGAGGTGCAATGCACCAAATCAATTCTCACGAGAGGTGTAACCACCTGCTGAGGTGGCATGAGCTGTGCAGGTAGTGGGAAAGAGAGAGAGAGATTGGGGATTATATAAGCAAGTATTGTGTGAGAGAGGGGTAGGCTTGAATTGGAATTAGGCTTGGACTTGGGAGAGAATAGAGGCACTCTCTAATTTGCCTCTGCTATCTTTTCTGTTTTCTTTCTACTTTTTCCCTGTAATTTCCCTGCAACACTGCTTCTGGGTATTCTCCAGAGGATTCAGTGCACATCTATCATATTTCTAGTTTACTACACTTTGCTATTTTTCTGGTTCCTAACATGTCTAATGCTACATGTGAATTGTTATGGTTAAAGCTCTTGCTTCAGGAGTTGAAGTTTTGTGAGATAGGACCCATGGAGCTTGCTTGTGAAAATCAGTCAGCTTTGTATCTTTCCTCAAATCCAAATTTTCACCAGAGAGAAGATCCTCTCAAGCATAAATAAGACTTCCTATGTGCATTCTAAGGATCACCTTGCAGATGTGTTAACCAAAGTCTCTACAGGGTCCTAGAATAACATATAGAAATTTATGCTCCAGCTTGTGGGCGAGTGGTGTATTTGTTATTAAGTTTGTTATTTAGATTAGCATAATCCCATAAAATTAAGGACTGAGTTTGCTATATGGTTTTTCTATTTTAGACTAGTATTACAATTTACCCCTTTAAAATAAGGATAGAGTTTGATCTAGGAATTATCTTTCTGTTGTATCTATAAGTTGTACAAATCATATTGATGAAATACACAAGAAATATTTCTCAGATTCAACACCTACCAAAGCTTCTGAGGTCTAAGAAGGAGAGCAGGCAATAAGTAAATAGATAACTAATCTTATCAAAACATATCTCAAATCTAATAAAAAAACTTACCTTATATTAATATCTAAACAGGATGCTTAAAAGAGAGAGATGTATTTGTATTCTATTCAAAATTTATCAACTTTAGTTAATACCAAATTATGAAACTGACCTCACTAGGGTGAGCACCCCACACGAAAACACGCAATCGAAATTGTGGTAGACCAAAACACCCAGCAGCGAGTATTCCCAGTCTTGCTTGGTACTTCATATGTACTAAACGGCTTAATGCATACCGTCCAAGTGAACCCTTGTCAAATTTTAATATGTCAACCACATTCTCCATTAAAACATACTTAGGCTTCAAAAGTTTCACGATGTCCATAAAAACTACAATCTGACGATTTCTTTCATCCTCCAGTGGTGATGCAGTGTTTCTATGGCGATTATATCCACTAATTCCTTGACAAGGAGGACCCCCACAAATAACATCAACCTCACCCTGCAATAATTTCAAGCAACAGTTCTATTTAAAATACAAAAGTCCCTTGGGATTTTACCAAGTCTGCTTTATCAATAATACTACTTACAGGACGAGGCAATATTTTTGATTTCACCCCTTTTCTCACAAAATCCTGGATGCTTTCCTTACACTTTCTACATAACCAAGAAAGTACTGATGAACCAAGAATAGTCATTATCATTAATCATACTAAAAAGAATCAAGAGATATACCTTAAGTTTTCAATTGGTTCCCATGAATCTTCACTTGCACCGTGACCCTTCCAACGCACCTATGAAACAACTATGACAACATAATCATCACCAATTTATGAACCTGAAATTATTACAGAATAGGGGTGTTCATGAAATGGGTTAGGGCAGATTATGCAGGCCTTTCACTGGGTTCTAATTTTTTATTGAGTAAATTCTTTCGATCCAAACCCAATCATTAGACCTAAAGAAACATGACGATATGCAAGGCTAAGTAGGACTGAGTTAAGTTGGATGGGACTATATTGACCTGAAGTATAAACTAAATAAAATCATGAAATGAGAATAAAATAATGCAGAAAACAAAATAGTTCATACAATTAGTACATTAGAATTTCCCTCATGCTCTTAACGAATACGCTCCCCATATATACACAACATATGTATGAATATATGTGTGTTCACTGTTCAGACACAAATATCCCAGTATCCCAATGTCCTATACTTTGGACATTACAAGTGTCTATCAATATCAATGTCGTGCCCAGTGCATGTGCTTCATAGACTAAAGATGTGGCCAAATTTGGCGATCCTCACCTGATGACCTAGATTTTGGGATTGAGCTAAACCCAGTCCAAATTCTAAGACCTATGTCTTCATCTCAATCTTACTCAACTTTTCTTAGTCTTCTCTTTTATTAATGAAGGCAAAAACCAAGCCTTTTTATGACCCATAAAATTGTCTCTCTAATCAGAGAATTATATAATTAGAGACATGTCAACTTGATGAAATTGCAAGAACAAGTCATTTGAGGCTCACATGACTATGACTTTGTTCAAATGCAACCCTAGTAAGCAAATATACCCACAAAATTATCATATAAAGAATAATGTTTCAATTGGGAAAAGAAAACCAATAACCAAAAGTTGACACTGAATTCGTTACCTTGAAATATAGACCACGTTTCCCTGTCTCATTTGGGTCACTATAGCATATGTCAACTAAC
Organism: Lotus japonicus; assembly: GCF_012489685.1. Taxonomy (NCBI): domain Eukaryota; kingdom Viridiplantae; phylum Streptophyta; class Magnoliopsida; order Fabales; family Fabaceae; genus Lotus; species Lotus japonicus. Next base: position 23,641,336 of record NC_080044.1, read on the forward strand.
CTAGAAACTTCAATTTCATCATCAGAAGCAGTATCATGAGCCTGAGAATTCACTTGTTTCTTTTCTGCTGAGCTATTAGACCGTGATGGAAGTTTTCTTTGTGCGCCACTGACATTATACCGTTTGCATAGCTTTTCCCACTCCTTCACTAGTTCCAGAAAGTCCTCAGCAGATTCATTTCTAACCTATAAAATAAAGAAAGAAAAACTTATCACAGAAATCGAGAAGTTATCATCAAATATCTTTTTGTGTATAAGAGGGTAAGTCAGTACTAACATATGTAGCAGAATGGTTTAGTCTCAAGCTTTCACTTGCAGACCTGTCACTATCAACAGCCCATCTCTGAGCAAACAAGCAACCGGAAGTAAGATCAATTTATTATAGATGATATCAAATGCAATTGATGGATAGGAATAATATCAGTAGAGATAAGGATTTCATTTATAGTATAGTACCGCAACAAGGTTAACTGACGAAGTTTTGGCCCCAAAGCAAAGTCCAGTTGACATGCCACCACAGCCAGAATAGAGATCTAGTAATTCTAATTCTGTCTTGTGCAACTCAGAACTGGGGGGACTCTTGGTTATTGAAGAAGCTTCTGTTGAGAGACTCTCATGGGTAGCAGGTGCTGACAACTCAGTAATATTAGCAGGATTATCTAAGGCAACATACAGACACTTTTTAGATATATATATCTTAACTAAACAGGACACATCTGAATATTTCAACTTGCAGTATTTTTAAAAAAAGTGATGACCCAAATTGCACTTTGTTTCTAATAAAACTGTTCAAGGATACGCACATTGACCAATTAAGAACCAAAGATAAAAACTTAGAAGAGAGTTATACCAATATGACAAGCGAATACATGAATTTTTTCAGCCAAAACTGGAGATCACTGCAAAAAAAAAATGAATTCTTGCATGCATGAAAGAATCGACATAGCTGTGAGAAGCATGCTTACAGAAGATATTCCCTAAAAACAAATTTGATACAAGTTTTAAGGAACCCCAGCTTCCTATTCACTTTCCCTCCGTGATTATTTGAAAAAATGGTATAGAAACAGATGACAAAAAAGCAGCCTGGGTTCCACATGACACACCTGTTGGTATGTTGCGAAATGTTGAGTAATCCACACAGTATTCCATATCATAATAAAAGTCAGATGGTGAATTAGAAGTCAAATTCATATTAACCTGCAAGAAGTCACACCAAAAATTTGGACATTAGTACATACAAAGACAAATATAAATCTCACAATTGACAACAGAAATATTGCAGTCATCATCTGACGAAATTGTGTGCAAACCAATTAAGAAAGATCTTAACTGAGATTTTCCATACCCTAGGTTTTATATGTGTAACATTGACTTTTGCTAGTATGCATTCTATTAAGTTATCGTTCATTATTGATGAATAGAATAAACGCCTCTTGTCGTGAAAATCACCTTCATCTTGGATGACCTGAATATAAATCAGAAGCAACAGTTACAATGACATCCTTCAACATGTCTAGATAAATATCACAAAATACTCGGTACTCACTGTATCTTGAATTCTGTAAAACCATTGGACTCGGAAATAATTTTGGCTATCAGTTGTTTGAAAAAACTCAACAATCTTGCCAACATGTTTTTGCCCATCTTCACCCTGTAAGAATGATTTAGAATATAAGTAAAACTAGTCTCATATGTTCAAATGAGTTTTAGAGGTTCACAGAAGTCACTGAAATCCATCCAGATGTTACTCACAAGCTCTACAATGAACAGTATAAAGATTAACGTGACTATTCATAAAACAAGTTAAAAGGAAACTCCCTACACCCTTACTGATGAGATAGATGAATTAGAAAATTTAGCACGAATTATGATGATGATGATGGTTTCAATACTTAGTTTTCAAATCATCCATTTGATGTGCGGGAAATCAATGTCAATAATATGTAACATTCATTTATCAGGCACACACTTTATAAGTTTCTAGCAATTAACATGGCACATAACTTGGATAAGAACACACAAAACACTAAAAGCATCCTTAGCAAACAATCCTTTATCTCATCCATCATCAATTAAGTAAAAAGCTTCTAACAAGAAATATAAAAATGGAAAAATGTGCAGCCACCCCCTGATACTTATTCACTTCGTTTGGAAGTGGTCACATCCGGAAATTTCAAATCCAGAACTTTCCTATAGCTTCAAATAGAGCCTTTCAACCATCAGCAAAAATGAAATTGTTCATTACATTACTTACACATGACAGTCTCTAAGTAGTCCACACTGCTTAGAAATCGGGGTAGAAGTAAAGGACGTCCATCGGGCTACATGTATAGCCCTATAGCCTAAATTAAGAGTTAGAAAATTGAAATTTATCTCCCATAAATTGTTGTTGCACAAGCTCAAGATTATAAATGCAATGTTGTGGAAAAATATGGAAGCACAGGAGGAGGATTACATCAAAATAAAATATATCTTAATTAAAGAAATAAATTGATGTGACTAATCCAAACTAAAAGTCAATAAATTAAAGTTATTCTGGTCAGACTACTAAATTAATATTACACAATTCAACTACAACAAACTTTGTATAGGACACAAATGAACACAAAAAAATGTGTTTTCTGAACTGTGAACTTACTTCAATAAATGCACAATCGCCAAGAGTAAAAATGCAATTCCCAATGTTAGCTTGAGCATAATGGCATTTGACATTTACAATTATCTCATCTTCTTCATCCTCACTATGAAATCAGCAATGTCAAAAATGAATATATAGTGAAGAAATAAGATAATGTACTATCAGCTGATGAAGAGTTAAACAGCACTATATATTAGTATAAATAAGTTGATACTTACTTTATTTTGAACTGTTGATTTTTACATTTTTTGTCCTGCAAAGATTCAGTGGAAAAACCAGATGAAGAAGTATATAGAACACAATGCATTTTGAGTTAAAAAGGAAAATATAAAACTTCTTATTCCTTAAAAAAATATAAGGCAGTCAAGACCAGCATGTTATGTTAAACAAAAATGGTTAATATTTCATTTCTGCTTTGAACGCAGCATATTGAGGTTCAAATAGTATGAAAAGCATACTAAAATTATCAAGTGAACAACCTTCAATTCGTAACGCCACCCCCATCTTTTCTGAGCTTCATCATCAGGTATTGGATCACCAAAGAAGGAAGAAATGTTTTTGTTATTCATACTTTTGTCTGTTAAAGCAGAAGATGTTTTGCATTTCTTTATTGGTAGGTTGTCATCTAACTTAGACAAGGAAAAGTAATCAGATCTTGTTCCCTCATTTTCAACCCAGGACGGGGTGGTTTCATTTGCCTCTGAAAACCATCGCAAGCATTTTGTATCGTCATTTCTCGGAGAAGAGTTTCCTGAGATTGCATCAACTTCGGAATGCTGTTCAACCCATGAAATATAAACGAAATCATATAAGGTGTGTCAATAATGCAGTAAATTGTGTCAATTTGCTATTGCATATAAAACTAGTAACAAAACAAGATACATAGACATAGGAACTAAACAAGATACAGATACACAGACAATGAGAACACAGGTACAGCAAAACAGCAGTATAAGCAGTTTACGTTGAGGAGATAGGAACTAAAATAAAACAAAAACACATAAAGAATCAAATATACTTTAATGATGATAATAGTTTAATAATAGGTGAGGTAAATGTACTTATGGGAAAAAGATTATGTTAGGATCCAATCGTATGGTATGAGACTTGGCTACTTGAGTCCCAAATTGGTAGTATGGATCATGGTGTGGGGTTTATAAGACATTGCACTCTCAAACTACAACTGACTAGCTTCTATAGTATGGTTCTACCAAAGTTCTTATCAATTGGTATCAAAACCTTCAAACATGTCTCTAAGCCGCAAATGAGCGGTGCGGATGGTGGCACTAGTATCGTAGTCTTCGCTCAGGACTAGTCAAAGGGTCCATGCACAGCTAGACAACGTGGGTGCGCGGTTTGAGAATGTGAGGGGATATTGCTAGGACCCAATTGCAAAGTATACGAGACCTGAGTCTCACATTGGATGCATGGGATTATGATGCAAGGTTTATAAGGTCTTGAGCTCTTCAATTTCAACAACTATTTTTGTCAATGGTTCTCCCATGATTCTTATCAATTAGTAAAGGATACTACATCCCCTGAGTTGAGGACCAATTTGCTAAAAGCTCAAGATCAGATGCAGGCTCAAGCAAACAAGCATAGGCATGAAGTTCAATTTTTTGAGGGAGACTGGGTTCTTCTCGAATTGCAGCCTGACAAGCTTAAACCATTGGCTAAGCTACCCAATGAGAAGCTAAGCCCCCGTTCACAGCTCATTTCAGATCTCTAAGAAGGTTAACCACCTACATCAATGTTGTCTGAAGAATTGGAACTTTAGGTCCGATTAGCAGCCGTTTTGGATATTCGTGAAAGCCTAGTAAGAGTTGTGCAGTTTATTGCATGGCACGACCTTCCAGAATGTGAAAACTCTTGGGAATCTGCTACTATTATTCAAGACAACTTCCCAGTCTTCACCTTGAGTATTGAGAGTTTAAAGTAGGAAGAGGAAGAGTGGAAGAGAAAATTAAATACACATGATGTCATTATTAATAGTAACTGCCAAGTACGACATGTTTGATTTCCCTTAAGTCTCGGATTCAAGTTGAATGTATGGAAAAAAAAAACTCCGCCGAGAGAGTTGGCTCGACTAGATATGGATGCTCCCGACTCAAACAAAATCAGCTCCACTCCCGTGGAGGATACTACCCAAACAAATATAGATGAGGAGTTTGTAACTATTCAGTACGCAATAGTTTGTAATAAAGGGGGATTGGAATAAATCAGGAAGGTGAGAGGTAGTGAGGCACTCTAAGGGCTTGTTTTTTTTTGGTAATTAGGAAAGTACAAGACAAACAAAAGAACAAAACTAAGACTAGCCACACCCCACTAGAGGAGCGATCTCATCCGGCGGAGAATACCAAGTAGTGAAGTCCAGACGCTGCCGCAAACCGAGCTTAGCTAAGGCATCCGCAGGACGATTATGTTCCCTAGGAACATGCTGAAGGGACACCTCCCAATCTTGATGCAGGAGGCTCTGAGCTTCAGCCAAATAAGCTGTATGTGAATACAGATTAAGAGATCTTGAACCATTCAAAGCTTGTACCACCTCACGGCAATCTGACGTGCAAACGAGCTTGCGGAATCCTTGATTCCAAGCCAGAGACAAGCCACGGATAAGCGCCAGTAATTCTGCTAGGAAAACTTCACCACAACCTTCGTAACTAGCGAACCCAATCACCCACGCTCCAGTATGATCTCTAAAGAGTCCCCCGCAACTCATGAGAGACGATTGCTGACTGAAGCTGCCATCCACGTGCATCGCTAGATAACCCGCAGGAGGGGGATTGAAAGTCACCCTAGCATTCGATGCAACAACCGTATGCAACCACCAGCTAGGGTCTGGCCTGGAATTCATGATTTGGCGCTGCACTAGTTCCATGGTCCAAACCTCGTCACCCATCACCATGTTATTTCGCCACCGCCATATCCACCAAAGCACATGTACGAGGGATGTCGCCGTGGCGCTATTAAGCATAGCTTCAAGCCAAGGCCACAACGTGGAAGTGAAGAATGTAGGGGATAAATCACAGCCCGAGCGTAGCCAAACTTCATTTGAGTGCGGGCAATCGCGCAAACAATGAAGGGCATCTTCATTCTGATGAGAGCACCTAGAGCATGCTGGGGTCGTTGACAAGCTGCAGCTGAAACGATACTCGTTCACAGGAAGGGAGTGATGCAAGCACAACCATATGAGAAATTTGCACTTTTCAGGTACATGAGCCTTCCACAATTTTTTCCAGACCTGGTGCTCGAACCCAACTTGAAGCTGATCTCGAAGCCAAGCATAGCCTGATGAAACCTTATAACACCCATCAGGGCATTGGTTCCAACGCCACGCATCCAGGAACTCCGTTCCGGTTGGCCCATCGATTGTTGCAAGCTGAGCTTGGACCTCTTGCGGGAGAACAGTCCAAATCGATCCCACCGCCAGCCCTCCTCCCAAACATCTTTTACCTTCAGGTCCACATCACTGATATGAACAAAGGGGACACAGTGGCAGAGGTCTCCCAATCCTGACCAATTTTCGTACCATAACAAAGTATTACCCTTTTGAAGCATAAAGGAGAAACCTTCTCGTAATGCGTCTCTAGCCTTAATTATCCCCCGCCAAGCCATTGATACAGACCCTGAGAGTTTATAGTCGAACAAGCTAGTCCCTTTTAAGTATATTTGCTTTAACTGTTGCACCCACAATTTGATTGCTCTTTCGTAAAATAATTTTAACATTTTAAAAACAGAAATGAAAAAAATTGTTTAATAAGAACAGTTTCCAAAAACTGTTATTAAAGACCGATTTTATTTTCCCATTTTTAAAATTGAAATCTCAGGTGTTGAGTGTTTCTATTTTTAGTTTTCAAGTCATCGATCTTTCAGCTTTCAAAAACATAGTTCAAACATTTTTCTCTTTTCTTCTTTGGAAAAAGAGGTTTTAAAACAGAATAGAACAATGCAATTATACAGCAAACAGCAATGATCATAGAGAGAATACAGAGAATAGAACTCAGAAATCTTTATTTCTAGTATAGAAACCAGAGGATAAATCCTGCTATACAGGGGAAGCCCCATTTCTACAATGAGAGAATCTCATTTCCAGAAAAACTCCTTCGGACCCATCTCTACTTACAATCATCCTTTTTATAAGCCTTAACTCCCTCGCTAACTGGACAGCTAATGTAACTGTCTAACCAACTTATTGAGCTTCTATTTGTTTCATTCTTCTCAAATACACTCCACACTTTAACTCCTTTTTAAGTTTCCCTATCAAGTTGTTTCTACAGAAATGTTTTTAAGTTTAGAAAACTGAGAAGAGATCAAACAAGCCTAAGACCTGTGATTACGGTTTTTTAAAACTGTTTTCTATTTTTAAAACTGAAACACCACCTTTTTGAAAATAGTTCTCATTTTCAGTTTTATAAACTAAAATATCAGAACAACTAAAAATGTTTTTTTGTTTGTTTTTATTTTTCAAATTACAGTTTTTTTTAATGTGGAAAAACATCTCATTCGAACAGTTTTTTTCTTGAAAAACAGTTTTCATTAAAAATTTCTAAAAACAGGTTTTAGATACCAAACAAGCCCAGGTCTCTCTCAAATAGTTGTTTTCTTTCTTTTGTATTCTAATCTCCATCTCAGATCTTGTATCAAACTAATATTGAACTAGGAGCTGGGGTTTTGTCTTGAATATAAAATTTCAAATCTTTTATTAATTCAGAACCAGTTCAATTAGATGATTTAATATGGGGAAGAAGTCACACCATAATTGACAAATTGGTCTAACCCAAGAGTAAATCTTGATATACTTCGTGCATGATATAGCTTTTCATGAATGTTGAATTGAAAAACTTCATCAGGTAAACAAAGAACAGAAAACTTCATATAAATAGAAATCTGGTTAATATTTAATCACGATATTTTTCTTAAATATAAAATATATTTTTTAAACATCAAATGTACACTTACAAATTCAATGAGAATAGTTCAAAAAAAAAAATTCAATGAGAATGAATTTTTGACATATTTAAAATGAATTAAAGAGGTATGCAATGTCACATCAAATTGATTTCCGACAAATCATAAAATATATTTTTATTTTGATTAAAATTAAAAAAAAATCTAATTGTTCATCATTGGCATAGTGTGATTGAATAGTGCATATCTATTAAACTCATTTAAAGTTTGATAAATATATAATTGCCCAATATAATCTAAACAAATTTAATGGCTAGATTTGTTAACATTTTTTTTTTTGGATTTGTTAACAAAAATTCCACATAAATTGATTCGACGTGTTCTTTTTGTCTTTGACAGATGTAGCCACCCGTTCAGGAAACGGTTGCATGTCTCTCCCAACAAATATCTTTACCGAAATTGGAGTTTCAACTCTCATAGACCAACACATCATTCTTGGTTGATTCAATGTGTGTAAGTAGGAGTAAGTCCACCATTTTTTCCATGAAATAATTATTACATAAAAAGATTTCATTTTTAACTTCCTAAAGCTAAAATTATTACATAAAAAGATTAAATTTTTAACTTCCTAAACCCCAACCATTTAATTCTCCTTTCTGACAAAAAAAAAAGAGATACTAGCACCCAGCAGAGATTTTAGCCAATTAATGTGGACTCAACTACTATCCTGCATTCACCCTTAAATCCCCAGGATTCACTTTTACTACCAAAATCATAAAAGAGATCATGCGTTTTCACTAAATAAACGGAAACCATACCAAAAAAAAATCTGTAATTTGCATGCATAATATTGTAATAGAGAGATAATAATTCTAACTTTCAAAAAAAAAAAAAGAGATAATAATTCTAACAACATTATAAAATAAAATAAAAAAATAGAGAGAGAACATCTTTATTTTCCTATGAATATGTAAAACAATTGAGACGATGATAAAAAAAAAACAGAAAAATTTAGGAGAGAAATGAAAGAAAGTACATCACTGTGAGAATTTCGAGAATGACTGACCTGGACAACAATACCACGAGAAGCTGTTGCGAATCTGGAGGGCTTACCCTCCGACATTTTCATCTCTGCCACCTTCCCCTTCCTTTTCCTCACATTGGCGACGACCGGAGTGGAAATCAGCCTCGGAGACCGCCGGAGCTCCGCTGCATGCGTCATCCTCGGAGGAGCAGAAGAACACTCACCTTCGTTGAACGTGTTCCTGAGCTGCATTTACCAAAACAGATACACAATGTGTGTTAAACTTTCAGTTTTGGGAGATCTCATCTCATCATCACGATGGATGGATGATGATGAAGACTGTTGAGGTTTCAAAGTGAGTGTTGATTTCCATTTGTACTAGTTTTTTTTTTAATATTTTATAATTATTTAACATATACCGAGTCAACCGATTCAACCAGTGACTCACTGGTTCGACCAATGACCCATCGACACAGTTTCCCGATCGAGTTGATCACCGGTTCGAGTTTAATAACATTGCGTTCAGGAAACGGTTGCATGTCTCTCCCAACAAATATCTTTACTGGGATTTGAGTTTGTACTCTACCGGGATTCAAGTTTGTATTCTCGTAAACCAACACATTATTCTTGGTTGATTCAATCTTCAATGTGTGTAAGTAGGAGTAAGTCCATCGTTTTTTTCCGTGAAATAATTATTACATAAAAGATTTAATTTTAACTTCCTAAAGCCTAGGGATGGCAGAGAAGCCCGAACCCATGGGCACCCGACCCGACCCGACCCGATTTCTTGGGTGAAAACCCGAGTTAAATGGGTTCGGGTTCGGGTTCGGGTTTTACCCGATCACTTTCGGGTTCGGGTTTGGGTTTGGCCAAACCCGCACCCGAACCCGGATCTGTATAAGTGAAACCTAAGTATTCTGCTTGTGCAGTACAATATATGCAGCATCTTGCATATTAATTTAACAGTAACATGACAATTACAATGTTACATTACATAATATAGCTCTCTTCACAGTCTTTTTCAGGTCGGGTTTCCGAGTTCAACTGTTTGTTTGAGGTTGTGTGCGGGTGTGGGTACGGGTCGGGTGAACCCGAAACCCAATGGGTTCGGGTGTGGGTTTAAGTTCACCACCCATTTCGGGTTCGGGTGCGGGTGCGGGTGTGGGTTTTTGATTTCGGGTTTGGGTTTGGGTTTGGCAAAACCCGCACCCTACCCGACCCATTGCCATCCCTACTAAAGCCCAACCATTTAACTCTCCTTTCTGACAATAAAAAAGAGATACCAGCACCCAGCACAGATATTTTAGCCAATTAATGTGGACTCAACTGCTATCCTACATTCACCATTAAATCCCCAGATTCACTTTTACTACCAAAATCATAAAAGAGATCATGAGTTTTCAATAAATAAAACACCATTATTAAAACGGAAACCATACCTAAAAAATATATATGTAATTTGCATGCATATTACTGTAATAGAGAGATAATATTTCTAACAACATTATAAAATAAAATAGAAAAAACAGAGCGAGAACATCTTTATTTCCCTATGAATATGTAAAACAATTGAGTCGTGTATAAAAAAATAACGGAAAAATTTAAGAGAGAAATGAAAGAAAGTACATCACGGTGAGAATTTCAAGAATGACGGACCTGAACAACAATATCACGAGAAGCTGTTGCGAATCTGGAAGGCTTACCCTCTGACATTGTAATCTCCGCCACCTTCCCCTTCCTCTTCCTCACATTGGCGTCGACCAGAGCAGAATTCAGCCTCGGAGACCGCCGGAGCTCCTCTGCATGCATCATCCTCAGAGGAGCAGAAGAAGACTCACCTTCGTTGAACCTGTTCCTGAGCTGCATTTACCAAAACAGATACACAATGTGAGTTAAACTTTCAGATTTGGATTCGGTTTTGGGAGATATCATCTCATCATCAGGATGGATGGATGATGATGAAGAATGTTGAGGTTTCAAAAGTGAGTGTTGAATTCCATTTGTACTAGTTTTTTTTTTTAATTTTTTATAATTACATAACATATACCGAGTCAGCCGATTCAACCAGTTACTCACTGGTTTGACCATTGACCCATCAACCCAGTATCCCGATTGAGTCGATCACCGGTTAGAGTTTAATAACACTGCGTTCAGGAAACGGTTGCATGTCTCTCCCAAGTCCCAACAAATATCTTTACCGGGATTTGAGTTTGTACTCTACCCCCGGGATTCGAGTTTGTACTCTCATAGACCAACACATTATTCTTGTTTGATTCAATGTATATAAGTAGGAGTAAGTCCACCGTTTTTTCCGTGAAATAATTATTACAAAAAAAATTAATTTTTAACTTCCTAAAAAGCCCAACCATTTAACTCTCCTTTCTGACAAAAAAAAAAGAGATACTAGCACCCAGCACAGAGATTTTAGCCAATTAATGTGGACTCAACTACTATCCTGCATTCACCCTTAAATCCCCAGATTCACTTTTACTACCAAAATCATAAAAAGATCATGCGTTTTCACTAAATAAAACAGCAGTATTAAAACGGAAACTATACCAAAAAAAAAAATTGCTGTAATTTGCATGCACACAAATAATACTGTAATCGAGATAATAATTCTAACAACATTATAAAAAAATATTACTAATATGTAAAAAACAAGACAATTGAGACGATGATCAATAAAATAAAAAAAATAAAAAACGGAAAAATTAGAGAGAGAAATGAAAGAAACATCGCGGTGAGAATTTCGAGAATGACAGACCTGAACAACAATAGCACGAGAAGCTGCTGCGAATCTGGAAGGCTTACCCTCCGACGACATTGTAATCTCCGCCACCTTCCCCTTCCTTTTCCTCACATTGGCGGCGGCCGGAGCAGAATTCATCCTCGGAGACCGCCGGAGCTCCGCTGCATGCGTCCTCACAGTGAGGGCTAAGCTGATTTCAGATTTGGATTTGGTTTTTGGAGATCTCATCATCGCATCTCATCTCATCTCATCATGACGATGAATGGATGATGATGATGATGATGAAGAATGTTGTGGAGGTTTCAGAGTGAGCACTGTTGAATTTCAATTGGCTTCGGTTTTCAATTGAAATGTAGGACAGCACAGAGAAGAGGAGAGAGTGAGAGAGAGAGTGAATTGTAAAGTGAAAAGCACGAGGCTGGCGTGTTGGGTTTTAACTGCGGAGCGGATGGATCTAACTCTTCAACGCAACACTTAATTACAGAAGAAACTGTGGGGCATTGACTCACTTACTCACTGACAACTTTTTTATTTTGCAGATTCTCGTCGGATTTAGTTTTTTCTAAAAAAAGTTAAACTGTCAAAATTGGAATATCATTGGTATGCTCATGGAGTTATGCACCAACAAACAAATCTTATTTTAGGATTTAACTCACTTTTTGAGAGACCGTTCATAAAAAATTTAAGGTATTTATAAGATCTTGACTCACATTTCGCTCCAATAGTTTAAAATTTTACTTTACTTTTAATTTGACTCACAATACTTAATATATTTATATCATTTATTTCCACGTACTATTTAATTTAATTTAATTATTGATTTTGATATTGAATGAGAGACAAACATAGATTATTTTACTTAATATCTCACTTTTGAATGTTGTTGAGCTAAGGAATGAATCTTTAGTTTTTGCTAAGATCTAATGTCATATAGAATATCTCAAATTAGGGGGCCAAACCAAGTCAAGCTTTGCGCGACTCAAGTCTGGCATGCATTTTGTTTTCGTGATCCAAGTCTGGTCTGTGGCTTGTTAACAAGTCGAATTTTAAGGTCTAGTCTGACCTACTATAAAGTTTGGTTTGACCTACAAGTCTATTTAAAAGCTTATTTAGCATACAATTTTATATAGAGAAGATCAATAGGTCGGGGGGCTAATATGCATTTTTATATGTTATTGCATTTTCTTTTCATATAAAAAATTTGTATATCATTGCATTTCAAAAAACAAAACTCAATTATTTAAAACAAACACAACTAAAATTAAACATGAACAAATCATTTAATAACAATATGTCGTAAGTCTTAAAAATATAAATAAAATCAATACTAATACGTCTTAATCCCAAATAAATCCATAACAATGAAAGAGAAGCACCACATTCAAAATTCTTATTATATTAAGCGTATTTATAATATTAATAAAAATAATAGATAAATAAGTCGGTCTATCAAGCTAAATGAGCTTTTATGATAGCTTAGAAACCTTTTTAGTTAATTAAGACTTTTAAAAAGCATAAGTCCAACAGTTTTAATAAATGAGTCAAGTCAAGTCAAACCTTTGACGACCCAAGCCACGAGCCTCTGTTAGACCGCCTGGCTTATTTTCCACCCCTACCTCCAATGGTGGGATCCAACAAGATCTAAATTTTATTTTAAGATCCCAAATTTAGACATTTTTAGTGAGAAAAATAATAAACGTGATATTTAATAGAAGAAAGAAGTTGAGAGAAAAATATAAGGGTTATTGGTCAAATTAATCCTTGATTTTATAAGTGGGTTTGATTTTAGTCATTCGACGGACAAAATGATGTTTAGAACTAAGACGTGTTCCCTTGGCCATACTCATTTTTCCCTTCTCACCGCTTCATCTTTAACCCCATACCCGTGTTGCCTTATCATTAAATAATTAATATTTGAATCATTCTTTGTAATGTGATGCATACAAAACCTAAAGAAATCAAACCATGAAAAATATTGCAATTGAGAAAAGAAATTAGAGAACCTAGTTGAATAGGACTACAACTCCATCAAGAGCAAGATTATAACAAATTTTGAGTAATTCATTCATTCATAGAAAATGTGGCAAAGCTTCGAAAGGATATAAAGTGCGAAATTTAATTACAAGTGATTATCATTATTCATTAACGTGAGGTTGTAATTTGTAAAGCTTTTGACCTATCAGCCTGAAGTTGTAAAGCTTTTGACCTAAACCATTACAAACCCCTCCAATAATCTGAATTTTATACATGTGGATTTGGATTCCTTTTGGGATGCCTTTGGATTCTTACCAACATGCTATGTCCTTGTTGCTGGCTTGGCTAATATGGTGCTTATTGAATGGAAGTTGATGCAAAAAGAGGTGATCAGAAGTGCCAAGGAAAGCATAATAAAGCTCGACGCGGCTGAATATGAAGAAATATCATGTGCTCCTATATCAATGTGGGATATAAAAGGGGTGGTTTAATTTTAACAGAAGGTGGAATCACCTAGACTTACTGCAATGCCAGTATGATTTGGATGGGAAAGGGAACAATGCCTATTATACTAGTCTGCTTCTTAAAGTCTTTCCATTATATGTATATTAGAGTTTAGTCTTGGAAAGAATCATCATAAACATCATTTACAAAGAATGAAAAAGGCATAGAATACATAGTATGCAACATTGATTTACTTATTTAATTCAAGAGTTTCATCTTTCAAACAAACACTGACAGATTCTTTGGAATCTAAGCCAAGGCCATTGGTGCCTCTCTCATTATCCCCCATGACATGCCCTGCAGCAACAGCACCCTCAACACCACTCACATTTCCAAAAAGAAGAACAACACACCCAACAATTGCAGCACAAAATGCAGCTCCAAAAGAAGTTCTGATATGTCCCGGAACCACCGCAGCAACCGTGAACCCGACACACAACCCAGCAGCTCTCATCCAAGCATACCAAACAGAGAAAGCACCTTCCTTCCCATGTGGAGCACATTCAAGCACCAAAACCCTTCCAAATGCATGCAAAAGCCCTGTTCCAGTGCTCTGAATTGCACCAAACATCATAATGTGACCCCATTTCCAGTGACTGTTCCAGAAGTAGAATCCAAATCCAGAAGACAAGAGTGATAGAAGGAACCCCATGAGATTCATCTTCACAGAATCTGCCTTAATCAGCTGCTGAAAGGGTTGCAAGAGTGGCATGGAAAACAGTGGAAAAAGGAAATAAACCAACCAGAAAAAAAGCAAATGCACTGACTTCACACATAGAGGACCTACTACAAAGAGAACTCCTCCTGTGAAAATGCACATTGTGGCAAAGGATGAGATGAAAACTCCAATTAGCCCTCCAACTGCATGAGGGTGTTTGAAAACAGAGCAAGGGTGGAAAGTTGATGAAACAGAGTTGAAAACAGGGGATCCTCTGTTTGGAGAAGTGACAGCATGTAACACCCCCACTAGCCAAATCAAACCACTGAAGATTGAAACAATCCAGAGACTGATGAAATCACGATCAGGGGGCTCTCTAAGCATGTGGTAAATGAAGGATGAAACAATGGCTGCACCTAAAGTACCAGCAGCAGTGGCATGAAGAGAGTGCTTGCTAGAGACACCTTGTCTTTTGATGAATTGAGTTCTGTTGATTGGCCCTGATAGTTGGGCGCGGATCATGAGGCCGAGGTGGCGCGTGTGGGAAGCGGTGGCGACTGTGCTGGCGAGGACTATGGCGGCGATGTAGGGGATGAAGATCTTGGTGGTTTTGAAGAAGCCTGCTGGGAGGCAGAAGAATGCTCCGACACCGGTGGCTGCGGCGGTGATGAGGTTTTGGAGGATCCCGTCGAGGTGGAAGGAGATGAAGGTGAGGGATGGAATGGCAAGGACTAGACCAGTAGCCCATCCGATTGAGGTCCATTCCAGGGAGGAGAAGTGTGAACCACTCACTGATATGGTACGTTTTGTGAGTGTGCTGTGTCTGCAATTGAACCATTTGCACATACATGTTAAAAATGAGTTTCATCCAAAGCATGTTGTGCTTGCAAGGAAAATGCAAGCAATACTGATTTATTAACTCGTTTCAAAACTCTCTTATTGATTTGTTGAAATTCATGTATCTATTAAAAATATGGATCTCATTTTAAAATTAGTGAGACCCTCTTGAATTTCAATTAAACAGTGTAAAAGTATTAAAAGTGGGTTTAAGTAAGTTTTATTAGACAAATCCCATAATTTTATTGAAAGAAACCATGCAAAAAGTTAATTTTGTATGAGATGTGTTTTATAAGTGCAATGGAGAAACGATACTTGTAGCCTGTAGGCTTGAAGCACTGAATATCGGTGATACTTATTCACATTTACTTTTGTTGCGATTTTTGATTCCACATGGTGAAAAGATAAAATGGTTTGTGTTCAAGACTGTACATATCACTCCCAATTTGACAACACCTATCTCTTGACTTACATCGAGACTCTACATTTTCACGTTCACGGGCCAGAATTTTTTTAACCAAACATGCATAAAATACTGTCAATATGAGGAGGAATCTTCACTATAGAACAAGAGTAAACAGCAATCACCACAAAAAAAAACACGGCTTTTCATGATTACATACTAATACTATATGATCATGGATTCATGGATACCTGTTTTTTGTGCACCCTTTCCATTTTTCATTAGAAATTGTAGCAATATTTTGTTAATAGTTTCCTTTCAACATGCATCCTTTGACCAAGTGATATCACCTGAATTGTATTGTACATGTTTGTAAATTCTTATACAAATTGATTCTAAAGTCGGATTCAATTCTCATGAGAAGTTTATGTTTGTAATGTTTGAATCTTAAAATTGATTGAGAAGAATACAAAACTAGTAGTCATACTTCAAACAAGCTAAAACTGACTTCTAAGATTGAGTGAATACTACTCAATATTTAGTAAAGTCCGTGTATATTTTAACTATAATGAGAGATTGTATCGGAAATAGTCCTCCAGCATTTTTCTACCAACTTTCAACAAACTCATGGCCATTCAAACTTTCTTGAATCACCAAAACACATAAACTAATTTTAAAAAAATTCATGCAAATGCTGCAGCATAGAATACACAGAGGAATCACATATGGTCCCAATGAATATACTAATAAAAAGTTAAACAACCCAAATTATGAACAAAAAGGAAACAAGAAAGCATGTACTTACAGTTGAATTTGCTTTTCTCCACAAGTCATGCCAGGGTGGTTGATGTGCCACTCCTGAACTGGGTCTATATGAAGCTGCTGTAGCTGACTGATTATGAGAGGAAACAGAACAGGGATGATAACAGTCTGAACAAAGTAGGAGCAAAACTCATAGAGATACCATCCCCAAACCTCAAACCTTGATGGTTTCTCTCCTATTCCTTCATAGTCATCATAACTAGACTCTTTGGGTGGGTAAATTTTCAAGCCTTGTACAGCAGAAGATGATGAAGCAGGCTCTTGGCCACCATCAACTTCAACAGTGGCTTGCTTCATCAAGGTGGTGGTGTAGTGAGTGATTTTGGGATGAAAATAAAGAAGAAATTATAGAGATGTTAGCTAGAACAAAATCGGAGAGTTAATGGGGAGATGAGTGAGAAGAGAGGTGTTTAAGAATGGTGAGTGAAAGGTGACAGAGGAATTAACTGCTGGTTGACACCGTGCAAATCACAGCTGGGTTAACGAAACTTTCGAGGGTGCAAGCTGGTGAACTTTGTTCTGTCAAAGTATGTATTGGAATAATCGTTCTCACATCTGTGTTTATATGAGTAGCATAGGAGGGGATGCAATGCAACCAAATAAAATAGGAAGTGGACAGGACAAAACAGAATAAAATATAACTCGTTGAAAAAAATATTGGCATGAATTTGATATGGCTTTATGAAAAACTTATAAAAACATATATATCATGCACCAAAAGAATATGTATACAAGGATTTACTTAGATCATGGATTTTTTTAAACGAATACATAACCTTTGAATAAGAAAGATGTTAGGTTAATTAGGTATTTAAAATGACATAGGATCAGCAATATAACTTAATATTAAGGGAAATGACAACGATTTATTTACCGTTCACTTTCTCTCTTATCTCTTTTTTATTCTTTTTTTTTTCAATCTATTTGTATTTTTTATCACTCACATGTATCTCTCGTTTCTTTCTATCTCACTCAAGTATAGTGGATTCAAAATAGTGTTTGGTAGACAAGTGAGAACAAAACAGAACTGAACTTACAGGTTCTCTTCCCTGTTAGACATGTTTTTAAGACACTACAAAAAAAACGCTATTTAGTGGGGGTTATTTAGCGGGGGTTTTGATAACCTCCGTAAATGTGGGTAATTTTTAATAGTTAAGGGGGGTTTTAATAACCCCCGCAATTTTTTTATTCATTAACGCTCTCACTCTCGCACTCTCACTCTCAGAACTCTCACTTCTCAGTCTCGTTCTCGTTCTCGTTCGCCATGGAAGCTCACGATTTCAAGCGATTTCCACCGATTTGTTCTCGTTTTGAACCTATTGATCTCGTTTTCCACCGATTTCCACCGATTGCAACTTGATTTCCACCGATTTCAACCTCCACAGATTTCAACCACCGCACACCGCCGTAGCAACAGTCTCCTCCACCGTCGGTATGACCTTGTTTTCCACCGATTTGATCTCTTTTTCACCTTTGCTTTTCTTTGCTTCAAAAGCTGACTAACGGTTTCTTCTTCTTCATTCGCAGTTCTCTCTGCCATTTTCTCATGGATCCATCGCTCAGAGACTCAACAACTTCTACTCCGTCGCATGCTGCATTCTCTGGTACCGATTTTTTCTTAATTAACCTATTCAGATTTCTAAATTAGGTTTTCATTAGTTGATTTGGGAAATTGGGTCTGGTTTGCAAGTCAGATTAAGTGGGTAGTTGTTACTGGTTTGAGGAGTTTGTTCCTCTTGGGTTTGTTGATTAAGTGTGCACTTGAACAGGTTTTTGTGTATAGTAGAATTGATCTTTATGCAGATGTGAAACTCCAGATATTCTATATGTAGTTGAGGGATGCTCTTGGAAGGATACTTATGAGATATACAGGATCTGTTTCTCTGATTTCTTGTCATGTCAAGGCGTAGAAGGTTAACAAGGGTCATGTGAGGAGTTAATACGATGTGTTGCAGAACCATTGCCTTCATTTTGTTGTCAAAGAATCAATTAAAAGAACAGGAGGGTGGAAAGTGCTTATCTAGCTATTTTTTTGTACTGTTGATCAATTTAAGGTTGTTGATACTTTGTTTAGAAGTAATTCTCCCTTTGCCCAATTGGATATCCTTTAATTGGCCAAGTGAGGAAGAAGCTTTGACTTATTTCTTTATTGTTATTTTTTTCATGTTGATCCTCTAGGATAGGTAGAGAATTTTGAGGTCTTAGTGATCATAATTATGGCCACATTGGTAATATTTTTTCATGAATGTTTACTATCTCAGTTTGTGACTTGACCGTGACTGCAATTCGAATGTTATATGGTGGATGCTATTGCTGAGAGTGAATTTTTGTTGTTGTGTTGAATGTGTTTTGAATATGATGATGTGCAGAGTTGTATCTTTGGATAGCTTCTTAGATAAAATTCAGATTTGGCGTTGAACAAGTGATTTGAATCATTGATCTTAAGTGTAAAAGCATAAATTAATGTTACATTGTGGTTGCTGAGAGTGAATTTTGTTGTTTTGTTGAATGTGCTTTGAATGTGCTGATGTGCAGAGTTTTAT
Organism: Lotus japonicus; assembly: GCF_012489685.1. Classification (NCBI taxonomy): domain Eukaryota; kingdom Viridiplantae; phylum Streptophyta; class Magnoliopsida; order Fabales; family Fabaceae; genus Lotus; species Lotus japonicus. Next base: position 23,660,398 of record NC_080044.1, read on the forward strand.
ATATTGGTCATTGTTTGTTTGACAGCATTGCTGATGGCTGTTTCTTTATCTTCCTGTGCTTTGAATCATTGGTGCTTTTTATATTTTCTTGCTTTTTATAATCCAACATATCATGATTTTGTTTGAGTAACTTGTCCTTTAATTGTGCTGTTCGCTTCACTATTACATATCATTAAAAGCATATCATGAATGAAAATACATATTGAGATATGCAAGATCAGATAGCAAGGGGAATAAGAGAATATAATGCAACAAAAGTCAAAGAGAAAACAAATGATATTGAATCTTCTAGCTATCTTCTCCTGCCTTGTTGGCTCCAAGGCATCTTAAACTTGTTGATCCTCCCAACCCCCAACACAAATACCCCCAAATGAAAAAAGTTATATTTCATGTCTCTTTCATTCTACATTAATTTCCAGCAGTCATAAGGATTCTTCCAAGACTTTAGAGGAGAGCTCATAGAAATTAATTTCACCCAAGGATCTGAGTCACTCCTATTATTTTAACAGAAATGCATCGCATTCAAGTCTGTGTGTTTAAAGAAAAGTCCTGCTCCTATGTTTGTCTTGTCTCCCTTACTGTTCATCTTAGTGTCCTATATGTTTGTAGCTTTTGGTTTCCCCATTTTACACTGTGAGAATGTAACATGCTGTTTGATTATCTCCTTTTTATGCTGTTTAACAACAATGTATATCTTGGATGAATCAAAATGACAGTTTTTGTATGAGAAGTTTCACTTTCTTCATACAATATAAATCCCACATTTTATATCAGCTATTTTAAGATCCCTGAAGAAATGGCTCAATTCTTTGCTCCTGAATCACATGTATGTGATTTTAAATTCTTAAGCTTTATTTATGATTTTAGTTTGGCATGCTTGTTTGAATGGATTTGCACTGAGAAGTCTGTCAAAATTACAACTAGTAATACATATCAGAAGTCTGTCAAAATTCCCTTTTGTGCATGAAACTAACTTCTTTTCATCTAATGTCCTATCCCTTTCTCCCTCCCTCCCTCTCTCTCTCTCTCTCTCTCTCTCTCTCTCTCTCGTGACGCCTTATCTTTTTCTCTACTTCTGTTTTGACACAACAGGGTGGGGTCCAGTCCAGAGCCAATTCTGAATTTCCAAACAACCACTAATTTGCGGTTGTTCAGGATAGTGAGTGACTTTTGGCATTTAAATGCTTCTTTTTTCTCAAAATTAACATTAATCTGCATGTTTAATCAGCTTATCTTTCTTCATAATCAATTGTAGAAACTAGAAACATTGTGCTATAAGTAAGTACATTTAAGGAGTTTTTCATTAGTTAGAATAGAAATCAATAACTGATTTTTTGTTGTTGGTTTGTGTCTGAATGGTAACTGTCAGTGATTGGTTCCATCATTTTATTTTGCTGAATTTAAATTAACCCAAAAGATCAATCAAATCATGTAGAGACAGATTAAGCATGTTATGATTTAGATATTGTAGAGGACCAATGGTAACTGTGTATTAAGACTTTATCTAATGAGTGGAACAATCAAGTCTTTGTTGCCTGAGGATCTGGAAAACCTTAGAAAGGACTGTGACATATTTCAGAAGGACCAATATCAAAGGTTAAGAAACTGAAGCTGGTTTATGTAAGCTTGTTGTTCTTGTGAATTAGCAGCAAAATTGAAAATGAGATGTATGCTCACACAGCCTCATATGCCTAGGAACACAACATATTTATGCAGGTTAAGTATAAGCAGTTAAGCATGAACTTTTGTAAAACTTGTTAGAGTGTCTTGTTGTCTTATATGTAATGCTAATTAGTGTATTTCTTTTTATCACTCTTCTTATAAGTATTTTTATCATCTACTAAATATTTGAATTTATTATTTCAGGTAAATGATACTGGAAGTACATCCGACATACATTCGGATGAAAGCGGTGATATGTAAATAAGTAACACAAGAAAGGGGGGGTTTGAATTGTGTTCTTAAAAATTACTTGTTAAAACTTTAGTTTATGAAAAGAAGATAAGTTCTTAAGAAAATTGTTCTGGTGACTTTTCAAAAACTGTTTAGTGCAGCGGAAGTAAGTAAATAAAGCAGAACGATCAGCACACAGGAATTTATACTGGTTCACCCTAAACGATTGGGCTACGTCCAGTACTTGGCCACCACCAAGATTTTCACTAGCAAGTATCAAGGACTTCTCCAATACAAGTATTAGACAGGACTTCTCCAAGTATTATCACGGACTTCTCCAAGTATTGTACAGGACTCCTCCTAGTATTATCACGGACTTCTCCAAGTATTGTACAGGACTCCTCCTAGTATTATCACGGACTTCTCCAAGTATTGTACAGGACTCCTCCTAGTATTATCACGGACTTCTCCAAGTATTGTACAGGACTCCTCCTAGTATTATCACGGACTTCTCCAAGTATTGTACAGGACTCCTCCTACAATCAACAAGATTATTTGGCTCTACAAGAAATCTCTTCTCAAAAGAGTTGGTGTAGACAATTTATGGCACTGGAACTCTCAAGTGTTTTGGGTTCTGAAAAGACGTTGGAACACACAGGAGTTCAGAATCTAAGAGAGAAGTAAGGGAAGAGGTTTGACTCTTTTAAGGTTTGGTATTCTCTCTTGATTTAGCAGAGGTATGAGATCGGATTTGACTCTTAGGAAATCTGCTGTGAGCTTTTAATGCTTTGAAGAATGTTTTGATTAACTGCTCTGAGTTCTTTCTTTTCTCGCAATGAATTTTTCTCTTGTTCTATTTCTTCAATCTTCAGATATGTCCTTTATATATGACCTTGCTAGTTGTGTAGCCGTTGAGACACAAAATCTGGCCGTTGTTCGTAGCCGTTGTGAGTGTCATCTAACCATTGATTCAAATCTCCGGTTGGTAGCTTCATTAAATGCATGCTGCTGTTCAAAACTATCCTTTAGCCAAAAAGGTGTACTTTGTCAGCTAGTAGGTGGTGATAGCTTTGGGCTACTTTGCAGAAGAGAGACATTTTGGAAAAGTGATGTTGACGTGTTGTCCTTTTTCCTCTTCATTGGTCATCGAGATTTCTCTCTTCAAAGATAAATCAGTTTGCACGTGACCAGATTAGTTTCCTTCTGACTAAAGCATGGGGCAAATAGTTGAGAAACAATTTTGACTTTCCCGCTCAAAGACTTCTTCTGAAATTCTGAGGTATGACGTGGCATAGAACGATACAGAATAAGTGTCTTCCGTGTTTACTGGACGATGCGATCATTTCTTGTGTAAACTTCTTTTTCCTTATAAGGCTTAGGCATATTCGTTGAAGCATGCGACCTTATAATATATATTTCCTGAAAAATGTCATTAACATCTGGAATTAGATTTTAGTATAGAAAGGTATTTATAAAAATTGTTAGGATCAAAATAAGATTGAAACACGTTGTAACACGTTTGAACTTAACAATCTCCCCCTTTTTGATAATGACAATTTTTATTGAAAAGGATAATGATCAAGAGTAAAAAGAATTTATGCTCCCCCTAAATTGGGTAATATAAAAGTTAAAAAAAACTTATTCAAATCATATTACTCCCCCTGAGTTGTATAAAACTTTGGTGTTAACTTGATCTTAAACTTTTCTAATTCCTATTTTCTCCCCCTTTGGCATTATTAAAAAGAAAGGGAAAAGAATATAGTAGAAAGGTATAATATGCATAGTAAACATGGCAAACGTTAGTTATAAAACGATAAGCATGATGGAACGATAAAGATATGCATAATCAGTGAACAATTGTCTGAAAACATAAAAGTAAAAGCGAATTGTTCAGGATAGAGAGTTGGCCATTAGCCAAAGCGTGTCAGCAGCTGATCGATTTTCTGAGCAAGAGTCATGAACTGCTGGTTGATGTGGTCACGGTGGTCTTCAAAGTCTTCTCTGGTGACAAATTGAGTCGCCAAGACTTGAGCACTTGAGCTTCCACCTTCAGTCTTGAAATCAGCTTGAAGTCCCTCAGATTCATCTTCATCAGCAGAACTGTTCAGTTGTGACTCTGTATCATCTGCCTCTTCAAGCATCTTCTCCTTTCCTTTGTCAGCGTTGGCTTTCGTAGGATGAGAAACAACTTCAGGAATGTGAGTGGGTAGGAGTACAAACACCCAAGTTCCAAATTTCAGTGAGAGCGCGGAGGTCCGATTCATGAGAGAATATGGCAGAGTACCAACATATCCCTCAGGGACACTCAATTTCCAGAACTCTGGATCAGGAACTTTGCAAGCGTGAAGTTGGAACAAGTAGTTGTCATCCTCTTGTCGTTTCCATGTGGCGGTGAGCTGATTGCTTGAAGACTTGTCAATCTTTCTTGCCAGAAGGTTCAGGTAGCTTTTGAACGATCCCTTGGTAGTCCTCAAGGTGCGTCTGCGTTGGATAGCAGAGGACACTTGCGTCTGAAGGCGCCTCTTTCTTGCTTGAGAAAAATAGAGAACAGTACCGGATCTGCTTGCCTTCTTAGTGCTTGCTTCCGTGAACGGTTTGGGAGTAGAAGTCATATGCTCATCAGCAATCAATGACTTAGGCAAAGATTGAACAAGTTGGAATGCAGAGGCATTCTCTTGTGCAAAGACAGTTTGGTCAGAGATGAAAGCAGTGTTCATGGTAGGGTTTGGTTGAGATGTGAGGGGTTCATTTGTTGTTTCAGTCAAGGGTTCATTGAGGTTTGTGTTTGGTGGGAGTTTTGGCAATGGTTCAGTGTGGTGTTGTGAATGTGTTGGAGAGGAGTGTGGTGTTTGAGTATTGTCAACATACAGTGAATCCAGAAATTCTTTGTTGGACATTTCAGAAGGAAATTCTTGATAAGGTAAGAGAGAGTTTGCTAACCTTGTGTGAAGAGAAATGTCCTCATCAAAGAAGGGCTCCTCAGGTTCAGCAGAGAGAATCTTCCTTTTCTGATATGCAGGTTGTGGTTCAACAGTAACTTGAGATTCTTCTAATTGCTTCCTCAATCTCTTTAGCTTTTTGGGTTCAGCCTTCTTGACAGGCGGAGAACCTTTTCCTGATCTGGTTCTTGAAGCGATGGGGTTGGATTGAGACTGCAATGGTTCACCACTCTTCACAATCTTGATTCTAACAGACTGTTCTACCTCGTCCTCAGGGAACGGTGCGATGCGGAGAGATGCAGGAACAGTTCTCTTGGACGGTTCCTTCTTTGACACATCGGACAGTTCTGTCAGATTTTTCTTCCTTGTCTGGACAGTCTGTTCAGCAGATACCTTTTCTTTTCCTTTGGTGTTTTTCCTTGTTCTGGGCAAGTATTCTTCAGGAACTTCAGAGGCATCAAAGGGAATGTGCATTTTGCTCACATCTCCCAGTCTGATCGGTGAAGGAAAGATCACATCTTCATTCAAGCGATCCTTTGATTCCAGAAACTCTTTGATAACACCTTTCTTTTCGAAAATGACAGTCAGCAGCGAGCCAAAAGGAAGGTATCCTTGGCTTTTCTCCAGATAGTTTATCAAGTAGTTCCACATCAAGTGTGCAGGGTTAATTTTCACTCTTTTCAAGATCTTGTACAATGCGTACCTTGCGTGCGCATTTACATAATTTCTTGCACCATCCTTTGGCAAGACAACCTTGCTAATCACAGCATTGTTGAACTTGACATCATCAATGAGATTGCCCACTTCCACAGTCAGTGGTTCCTCTTGGTTCTTCCAAATGCACTTCCAGTCATCAACTTTCGCAAACCAATTTGGGGAATATTTTTCACCAACTTCCAACTTCACATTCAGTGCTTCAGCCATGTCGTTGAGAGTCACTAAGATGATCTTGTCATTTACTTTGGACTTAATGACTTGTCTGTGATTTATCACAACAGCACAGTCATAAAATTCCTTTACCAAAGGCACATACACTTCTCGCTGAGCCATGGTGTACACCGTCTCCCAGTCCTGATGAAGTAAGTCTGCAAGCCCAGCCATCTTCACGAAGGCAAACACCTTCAGATCAAAGTACCTTGGGGACACAAGAGAGTTGTCACCCAGTTTCTCAGTTTTCACGGCTCCAACCTCCTTGAGTTGAACAGAGCGTTGGCGGTTGATCCTCTCTGATCTCCTCTGGATGATCTCCATTTCTTCAGCAGAGTAAGGTGTTTTACCACCTTTCTTGGATTGGGCCTTAGATTCGGAAGGGGCTTTGGAAGAGGTAGCAAGAACTCCGGCCATTTGGGAATGAGAGGAAGTTTCAGAGAAGGCTTAGGGTTTCTTTACTTGGAAGAGAGAGAGAGAGAGTAAGTGTCAAATGAAGTGAGGTGAAAGAGAAAGAAGGAAATCTTTTGGATATATTTGATTTGGAATAAGGAATGGCAGTTTTGGATGGTGTGCAGATGGCGGTTTTCTTTTCATGAGTGAGAAACTATTAAACAATTGAGCAGTTGAGACCACGCGCGTTAAAAGTAAGAGAGATAACTGCTTCGCATTTAATGTGATGGGACCTTTCAAAGTTCACTGTTGTAGCACGTGCAAGAGTAATGATGCATTGAACTAAACAATGTCTTTGCCAGCTGTTAACCAAACGATATAGATTTCCTGAGAGCAACTTCATTGAACAGAGAGTTGTTGAACGATTTGATCTACTGGTTGAACAGTGAGGAGACAGAACAGTGCGGATGTTCTTCGAAGAACGAAACCTGCAAAATAGAAACCTTTGTTTCCATACCTTTTATTGAGCAGAGAGCATATTTATCCTTGTTCTTAGATCTGAGAATCTGCCTTCTAAAAGAGGTTTCGTGAGTATGTCAGCAAGTTGATCTTCTGTGTGTATATGAGATATATCAATGTTTCCCTTTGCCACAAGGTCTCTAATGAAATGATGTTTGATCTCAATGTGCTTTGTTCTTGAATGCTGAACTGGATTCTTGGCAATATTGATGGCACTTGTGTTATCACATAAAAGAGGTATCTTGTTTTCATGAATGTTGTAATCCTCAAGTTGATGCTTTATCCATAGGAGTTGTGTACAACAAGAACTTGCTGCCACATATTCAGCTTCAGCAGTGGATAAGGAAATAGTGCTTTGACGTTTACTTGTCCAGGATACTAAACAGTTTCCCAGAAAGTGACATCCTCAACTAGTGCTTTTCCGTTCAACTCGATCACCAGCATAATCCGCATCACAAAATCCTTTCAACCTGAAATCTTCACCTTTCTCATATAATAGACCAAGATTAGCAGTACCAATTAAATATCTAAAGATTCGCTTAACAGCACTAAGATGAGATTGCTGTGGGTTTACCTGAAACCTTGCACATAGACAAACACTGAACATTATGTCTGGTCTGCTGGACGTTAAATAAAGAAGTGAACCAATCATCCCTCTGTACGATGTTGGGTCAACTGGTGAGCTTTCATCACTTTTGTCCAGAACAGTGTTGGGATACATAGGAGTACTCATCTCATTTGACTTGTGCATGTTGTATTTCTTGAGCATATCCTTTATGTACTTGGACTGATGTATGAAGATCTTGTCTTTCTCTTGCTTGATTTGAAGTCCCAGAAAGAATTTCAGTTCTCCCATCATACTCATTTCAAATTCACTTTGCATGAGAGTGGAAAATTCTTTACACAGTTTATCGCTAGTTGCACCGAAGATGATATCATCAACATACAATTGTACAAGGATGTAGTCGTCCTTCAATTGCTTCCTGAAGAGGGTGTTGTCAATCTTTCCTCTTGAAAAACCATTCTTCATGAGAAAGTTGCTTAGACGATCATACCAAGCCCTTGGGGCTTGTTTTAAACCGTACAGAGCTTTCTTCAACCTGTACACGTAGTCTGGAGTGGATGGTTCTTCAAAGCCTGGAGGTTGCTTCACATAGACTTCCTCTTCAATTACTCCGTTCAGAAAGGCGCTTTTGACATCCATTTGATATAGCTTGATGGAATGTTGACATGCAAAAGCTAGGAGTATCCTTATTGCTTCAATTCTTGCAACTGGTGCGAACGTTTCAGTGTAGTCAATTCCTTCTTGTTGGTTGTAACCTTGTGCTACTAGTCTCGCTTTGTTTCTAGTGACTTTCCCATTTTCATCCATCTTGTTTCTGAAGACCCATTTAGTACCAATGATAGATTTTCCAGTTGGTCTTGGAACTGGGGTCCATACTTGACTTCTTTCAAATTGATTTAGTTCTTCTTGCATAGCCAGAATCCATCCTTCATCTTGTAGAGCCTCTTCAACGTTCTTTGGTTCAATCTCTGAGATGAATGCGCTGTTTGATTCTTCTCTGAATGCTGATCTGGTCTTTACTCTTTCTGATACACTTCCAATGATTTGCTCTGGTGGATGATCACTTCTGTACTTCCACTCCTTTGGAAGTGAGATTCCGCTTGAAGTCATGACTTGGTCAGACTGTTCAGGAATAGTACCAAGAGGTGACGGAGATTGATCTTCATGAACTGATTCTGATGGTTGAGCTCTTGTTGTGTCGTCATCTGCTTCATCATGATCTGATAGGTCTAGATTGAGAAAATCTCTTTCTAAACGATCAACGGCCTTGATTGAACTATCATCGAACTTGACATTGATAGATTCTTCAACAACTTTTGTTCTTGAGTTGTAAACTCTATAGGCTTTGGAGTGAGAAGAATATCCAAGGAGAATTCCTTGATCAGACTTATTGTCAAATTTTCCGATGTTGTCCTTGGTGTTGAGAATGTAACACTTGCATCCAAATGGATGAAAGTACGATACAGTTGGCTTTCTATCTTTCCATAGTTCATATGGAGTCTTTTTCAACATGGGTCGCATAGATATTCTATTCTGAATGTAGCATGCAGTTTCAATAGCTTCAGCCCAGAAATACTTTGGTAGGGAAGTTTCACTGAGCATTGTCCTTGCCATATCTTGAAGTGATCTGTTCTTTCGTTCAGCTACACCGTTTTGCTGTGGTGTCCTTGGAGCTGAGAACTGATGGCTGATACCTTCTTGTGCACAGAATTTTTCAAAATCTTCATTCACAAACTCTCCTCCTCTGTCACTGCGAATGGCTGTGATGCAGTAGCCCTTTTCATTTTGAACTCTTTTGCTGAAGATCTTGAATGCTTGGAATGTTTCATCCTTGCTTCTTAGGAAGTAGACCCAACAGAATCTTGTGTAGTCATCGATAATGACAAAACAAAATCTTTTTCCAGAAACACTAGCTATCCTAGTGGGACCAAACAAATCCATATGTAAGAGGTCCAGAGGTTTGCTAGTACTGACAAAGTTTTTAGCACGACAGGAGGTACGATGCTGTTTGCTTTGAGTACATGCAGAACATGTAGCATCAGATTTAATAGATAGTTTTGGCAAACCACGTACTAAGTCATTACTTATGATTTTAGTAATGGTCCTTAAGGATGCATGCCCTGTTAGATCAAGATTTGGTCATGTGGTACAACTCTATGTTTTGATGATAACAAGTATTTATTTGTGGATGAACAACTATGATACTCTAATGTTTGTCTTGAGTGTTTTGACAAACAGGTTCTGATTCTGACACCAGAAGATATATTCGTCAGAAGTTCAGAAGATCAGAGGATCTGAAGATCAGAGGATCTGAGGATCAGAGGATCTGAAGATCAGAGGATCAGAAGATCTGAAGACCAGAAGCTCTGAGGGACCAGAGGCTCTGAAGGTTCAGAAGCTCTGAAGGTCCAGAAGCAGAAGTTACGAAGGTCAGAGGATCCAAGCATCCCTCTGACTCTGATCACCAAGCTTCACAAGTTCCAACACGAAGCATAACTCTGATCAGAGGTCAATGGTTAAAGGCAAAGGTCTCTATCGAGAAGTACAAGAGCAGTGTACTATTCTGAAATGCCTACCTACCAAGGTTCAGCCACAGCAGGTTCTGGAAGTTCCAGAAATGCCCTCCAACGGTCATATTCTCTCAACAGAAATATCCTTTGCACCTTGGACTATAAAAGGCTGAAGAAAAGAAGAAAGACTAAGAGAGCGAGAAGAGCGAGAGAAAACAAAGAGCTGCAATACAAGAGAAGATTCAAGCCTCTACTTTCTTCATCTATTCTTATTTGGTTTACACTCAGCTTATTTAGAAGCAAACCTTTGTAAACACCAACCTCAAACAGTTGTTTGATTTTCCTTAAGGGACCGGGTAGGTCAGTATCCTTAAGAAGACTAAGAGAGTGAATCTTAGTGGTGATTCCTTTAGGAGATCAAGGTTGATCGGATCCTAGAGAAGACTAAGAGAGTGAATCTTAGTGATAGCTAAGTCAGTGTATTGTTAGTCACTTGTAGGTTTCAAGTGCAGTTGTAACAATTATCTGATTAGTGGATTGCCTTCATTCTAAGAAGGAAGAAATCACCTTAACGGGTGGACTGGATTAGCTTGAGGGATTTATCAAGTGAACCAGGATAAAATACTTGTGTGCTTTTCTCTTCTCTCTATCTTTATCCGCTGCACCATCTATCTTAGAGAAACTGAAAAGATTTACTTTAAATCTTAAGGGGAAAGTTTTTATATTGAAAACGCTATTCAACCCCCCCCTTCTAGTCGTTTTTCACACCTTCAATTGGTATCAGAGCGCAAGTTCTGATTACCACACTTAACAGTGTTCAGTAGATCCGGGCCAGTGTGAAAAACTCATGGATTCCACCACTACTACAAGCAAATATCAATACAGTGCAAGACCACCTATCTTTGATGGTCAGAGATTTGATTTTTGGAAAGATAGAATCAAAAGCTTCTTTCTTGGCTTTGATCCTGATCTTTGGGATTTTGTTGTTTATGGCTACACCCCTCCTGTCGATGAACATGGTGTAAAGATCCCAAGGAAGAAGATGAGTGAAGATCAAAAGAAGGAATTCAGAGATCATCACAGATCAAGATCTATTCTGCAAAGTGCCATTTCATATGAAGAATATGAGAAAATTACTGATCGTGATTCCGCCAAGGGCATCTTTGAATCCTTGCAGATGTCTCATGAAGGAAACAAGAAAGTGAAAGAGACAAAAGCGTTGTCTCTAATCAAGCAGTATGAATCCTTCCAAATGGAACCTGACGAATCCATTGAGGATATGTTTTCCAGATTTCAGTTGCTCGTAGCTGGAATAAGACCCCTCAGCAACAGCTACACCACTGCGGATCATGTCATGAGGATCCTTAGAGGTCTTCCTGAAAGCTGGATGCCTTTGATAACTTCCTTGGAGCTAACTAGAGATGTTGAGCAGATGAGTTTGGAAGAACTCATAAGCATACTGAAGTGTCATGAATTAAAGCGTGCTGAACATCAAGATCACAAGAAGAAGTCTATTGCCTTGAAATCCAAATCTGAAAAGGCTAAGACTCTCCAAGCTGGAACAGAAGAATCTGAAGAAGCCTCTGAAGATTCTGATGAAGATGAGCTGACTCTTATATCCAGAAAGCTCAACTGCATCTGGAAGCACAGGCAGAGCAAATACAAAGGTTCATCAAAGGACGAAAAGTCAAAGAAGCATTTCAAACCAAAGAAAAGTCTGATGGTGACTTTTGATGAATCAGAATCAGAGGATGTTGACTCTGATGGTAAAGTCCAAGGACTCGTGGCTATTGTCAAAGACAAAGGAGCAGAGTCAAAGGAAGCTGTTGACTCTGACTCAGAATCAGAAGGAGATCCAGACTCTGACGATGAAAATGAGGTATTTGATTCTTTCTCAACTTCTGAACTTAAAGATGCTTTGTCTGAAATTATGGATAAATATAGCTCTCTCTTGACTAAGCATAAAAGGTTGAAAAAGAATTTCTCTGCTGCCTCTGAAACTTCTTCTGAACATGAGAAAATCATATCTGATTTGAAAAATGATAACCATGCTTTAGTTAATTCTAACTCTGTGCTTAAGAATCAAATTGCTAAGTTAGAAGAAGTTATTGCCTGCGATGCCTCTGATAGTAAGCATGAATCTAAGTATGAAAAATCTTTTCAAAGATTCCTAGCTAAAAGCGTAGATAGAAGCTTAATGGCTTCTATGATCTATGGCGTAAGCAGAAATGGAATGCATGGCATTGGCTATTCTAAACCAATTAGAAATGAGCCCTCTGTGCCTAAAGCTAAATCTTTGTATGAATGCTTTGTTCCCTCTAGTACCATATTGCCTGACCCTGTACCTGCTGAAGCTGCTAAACCTCCTCTTATAAAAGGAACTTTCTCTATGTCAAAATATCATGCTAAAATTCCTTTATATTATCCTGTTGAAAGACCCAAAGTTGTCAGAACTTCTGGGCTAACTAACAAGAAAGGACCCAGAAAGTGGGTACCTAGGGATAAGATTATATATGTTGCAGATATCTTCAATAGGTCCATCGAAACTCCAACCGTGGAACCTGGACAGTGGATGCAAGCAACACATGACGGGAGAAAGGCATATGTCCCAAGATCCAAAACTTGAACCTGAAGGTGAAGTTGATCTTGGAGGCATCAGTAGAGCAAGATTTGGTCAAGGAATCATTGGTTTTTGATATGAACCCCTCTGTTGATATTCTGAACGCTATTCATGTTAGAATTAATGATAAGCTTGACTCTGACAAGTCAAAGCTAGCTGAAAAAGCTTGTAGAGATGAGCATGACCGGTTCAGAAAGTAACAAAGACTCAGAACTTGACGAACCAGAAGCAACAACATCAGAAGATGCTACTACAACTTCTGACTTGCGTCATCAGAAGAAGAGTAGGCTCCTAGCTTCTCATTCTGAAGTATCTAAAGATGAAATTTTGTCCAGAACGGAGATGTCACCAGAACCACACTTCTGCTCTCATCAGAAGATATGCTAATCAGAAGCCAAGTATCCCTTGGTATTCCTTCTGAGGGGGAGTATTTCGTCTTATGCTCTTATTTTTTTTTTTATTTTTTTTTTCTCTCCACCTTCATTCTTTTTGCTTATGACAAAAAGGGGGAGAACTTATAGTATCTTGACAACTCCTATTTTATTAAGCTCAGAATCTAGATATTACTAACGTTGATATTAAGTATTAGATTCAGGGGGAGCTTAGCTCAGAATCAAGCACGAGTCTTGGATTCAGAAGGAGCAAGATAAACTATACACATCAGGATAAGTTTTAACTCTGATACCTTATACTCTGAGTGTATTCAGTTTATTTGTTTAGAGTTGTTCATCAAAATACATGGTTTTGTCATCATCAAAAAGGGGGAGATTGTTAGATCAAGATTTGGTCATGTGGTACAACTCTATGTTTTGATGATAACAAGTATTTATTTGTGGATGAACAACTATGATACTCTAATGTTTGTCTTGAGTGTTTTGACAAACAGGTTCTGATTCTGACACCAGAAGATATATTCGTCAGAAGTTCAGAAGATCAGAGGATCTGAAGATCAGAGGATCTGAGGATCAGAGGATCTGAAGATCAGAGGATCAGAAGATCAGAGGATCAGAAGATCTGAGGATCAGAAGATCTGAAGACCAGAAGCTCTGAGGGACCAGAGGCTCTGAAGGTTCAGAAGCTCTGAAGGTCCAGAAGCAGAAGTTACGAAGGTCAGAGGATCCAAGCATCCCTCTGACTCTGATCACCAAGCTTCACAAGTTCCAACACGAAGCATAACTCTGATCAGAGGTCAATGGTTAAAGGCAAAGGTCTCTATCGAGAAGTACAAGAGCAGTGTACTATTCTGAAATGCCTACCTACCAAGGTTCAGCCACAGCAGGTTCTGGAAGTTCCAGAAATGCCCTCCAACGGTCATATTCTCTCAACAGAAATATCCTTTGCACCTTGGACTATAAAAGGCTGAAGAAAAGAAGAAAGACTAAGAGAGCGAGAAGAGCGAGAGAAAACAAAGAGCTGCAATACAAGAGAAGATTCAAGCCTCTACTTTCTTCATCTATTCTTATTTGGTTTACACTCAGCTTATTTAGAAGCAAACCTTTGTAAACACCAACCTCAAACAGTTGTTTGATTTTCCTTAAGGGACCGGGTAGGTCAGTATCCTTAAGAAGACTAAGAGAGTGAATCTTAGTGGTGATTCCTTTAGGAGATCAAGGTTGATCGGATCCTAGAGAAGACTAAGAGAGTGAATCTTAGTGATAGCTAAGTCAGTGTATTGTTAGTCACTTGTAGGTTTCAAGTGCAGTTGTAACAATTATCTGATTAGTGGATTGCCTTCATTCTAAGAAGGAAGAAATCACCTTAACGGGTGGACTGGATTAGCTTGAGGGATTTATCAAGTGAACCAGGATAAAATACTTGTGTGCTTTTCTCTTCTCTCTATCTTTTGCACTTAGTTCTCGAAAAGATTTGTTAAAATCTTTAAGGTGGTAGTTTTGTACTGAAAACGTTATTCAAACCCCCCCTTTCTAGTCGTTTTTCACACCTTCATGCCCTAGCTTCCTATGCCAAAGCCATGTATTATCCTCTGATGATACTAGACAAGTTACATTTTGATTTGCTAGGTTTTCCAAGTTCGTCTTATATAGATTCCCTTGTCTCTGAGCTTCAAAGATGATTTTGTCATCGGAATCAGTAACACTACACTTCACTTTATTAAAAGAAACAGTGAACCCACTATCACATAATTGACTTATGCTAAGTAGATTATGTTTTAACCCTTCAACTAATAAGACATTATTAATTACTGGAAGAGGTTCCTTACCAACAGTACCTTCTCCAACAATGAATCCTTTTTGATTTCCACCAAAGGTTACACATCCACCATCAGATCTAACTCGAATCTTGGGGAACATAGACTTTTCTCCCGTCATATGACGCGAGCATCCACTGTCCAGGTACCATTGTTGGCGTTTCCTTCGTTCTGTTAAGTAAATCTGCAACAGGAATTATTGATTTCTTAGGTACCCAGATTTTCTTGGGTCCTATAGGGTTAGTTGCACGCTTGGGAGGAATCTTCTTCTCATAGAAGATTTTCTTTCCTTCCCTTTCTATTGAACAGTTCACAACAAATTTAGATTCACTATCAATAGAAGAAGTAAACGATATATCAGACATAGTTTCATTAGACAGTTCACTGCTGTCAAAACCCAGACCACTTTTATCATATAAGTCTCTACTGTTTCCACATAGTTTAACTAAGTTGTCATGCCCTATTGTGAAAGTAGATAAATCATCAATCAAAACTTTGATTCTTTTCTTTAAAGCAGATACTTCCATTGTGGAGTCTTGTTTCTTTAAAAACTCATTTTCAAGAATAATGGAATCTTTTTCTTTTAAAACTTTCTCATGTTCTTTTTGCAACTTGGAAAACTGTTTCTTCAGGTTCTTGTATTTTTCAGATAAAGTGTAAGAATGTTCAAGCAGTTCATTAAACTCTTCTTCAAGATTTTCAGATCTTACCTCATCATCTTCATCGTCATCTGATCCATCTACTGAAGCCATGAGAGCGAATAGAGATTCTTCATCTTCTTCTTCCTCGTCATCTTCAGAGTTGTTTTCAGAATCATCCCAGCCAGTTACTAGAGCTTTCTTCTTCTTGTAGAATGGTTTCCTGACAGGCTTTTTAGCTAGTCTAGGACAGTCTGGTTTGATGTGACCTGGCTTTTTGCATTCGAAACATGTAATGTTGCTTTTGTCTGCAGTTGAGGTGCTTTCACCTTTGTGTGGAAAGGATTTCTTTTTCTGACTTGATTCTCTTTTGTTGTCCTTCTTCAGGCCTTTTCCTCTTTGTTGTTTGATCCACATCTTTTTGAACTTCCTGTTGAACAGTGCTTGCTCATCATCGGACAGTTCTTCTGAGGAATCTTCTTCATCAGACATTTCTGTCGTCTGACTGTTTTTGGAGATGTTAGCTTTGAAGGCGATGCTTTTCTGCTTCTTTAGACTTTCATCTTGAGAAAGTTCAATCTCATGAACCTTCAGAGATCCCAGAAGATCTTCAAGTTTTAGTGTGCTAAGATCTCTTGCTTCTTGGATAGCAGTAACTTTGGGTCTCCATCTTTTAGGAAGGCACCTCAGTATTTTTGTGATTTGATCAATGTGTGCGTATGTGCGATCGAGATTTCGAAGACCATTGATAATGGTTTGAAATCTTGCGAACATTTCATCAATGGTTTCATTTTCCTTCATTTTGAAGGTTTCATATTCAGCCACTAGTAAACTTACTTTGGCTTGACGTACATTTGTTGTACCTTCATAGGCAAGCCCTAGAGCTTCCCATACTTCTTTGGCAGTTGCGAGTCCATCAACTTTGTCCAACTGAGCTTTGCTTAAGGCACATAAGAGAAATAGTTTTGCCTTTGAATTGAGTTGATAGTCTTTGCGTTGAGCTTCTGTCAGCTGATCTTTCTTGATGGGTTCACCAGCGTCATCTTTATGGACGATGTTGCCATTTTCAATGATATCCCACAACTTGTAGCTTGAGGATTCTATGAAAAGTTGCATGTGCGTCTTCCAGTAGGGATATTCGGTTCCATCAAAGAAAGGAGGCTTGTTGGTGGATGAGCCCGTAGCGATAGCTTGATCTTCTGCCATGGATCTTTACTCTACACCTGTTAAGATGTTAGTTCTAGAGCCTAAGCTCTGATACCAATTGATATGTAAATAAGTAACACAAGAAAGGGGGGTTTGAATTGTGTTCTTAAAAATTACTTGTTAAAACTTTAGTTTATGAAAAGAAGATAAGTTCTTAAGAAAATTGTTCTGGTGACTTTTCAAAAACTGTTTAGTGCAGCGGAAGTAAGTAAATAAAGCAGAACGATCAGCACACAGGAATTTATACCGGTTCACCCTAAACGATTGGGCTACGTCCAGTACTTGGCCACCACCAAGATTTTCACTAGCAAGTATCAAGGACTTCTCCAATACAAGTATTAGACAGGACTTCTCCAAGTATTATCACGGACTTCTCCAAGTATTGTACAGGACTCCTCCTAGTATTATCACGGACTTCTCCAAGTATTGTACAGGACTCCTCCTAGTATTATCACGGACTTCTCCAAGTATTGTACAGGACTCCTCCTACAATCAACAAGATTGTTTGGCTCTACAAGAAATCTCTTCTCAAAAGAGTTGGTGTAGACAATTTATGGCACTGGAACTCTCAAGTGTTTTGGGTTCTGAAAAGACGTTGGAACACACAGGAGTTCAGAATCTAAGAGAGAAGTAAGGGAAGAGGTTTGACTCTTTTAAGGTTTGGTATTCTCTCTTGATTTAGCAGAGGTATGAGATCGGATTTGACTCTTAGGAAATCTGCTGTGAGCTTTTAATGCTTTGAAGAATGTTTTGATTAACTGCTCTGAGTTCTTTCTTTTCTCGCAATGAATTTTTCTCTTGTTCTATTTCTTCAATCTTCAGATATGTCCTTTATATATGACCTTGCTAGTTGTGTAGCCGTTGAGACACAAAATCTGGCCGTTGTTCGTAGCCGTTGTGTCATCTAACCATTGATTCAAATCTCCGGTTGGTAGCTTCATTAAATGCATGCTGCTGTTCAAAACTATCCTTTAGCCAAAAAGGTGTACTTTGTCAGCTAGTAGGTGGTGATAGCTTTGGGCTACTTTGCAGAAGAGAGACATTTTGGAAAAGTGATGTTGACGTGTTGTCCTTTTTCCTCTTCATTGGTCATCGAGATTTCTCTCTTCAAAGATAAATCAGTTTGCACGTGACCAGATTAGTTTCCTTCTGACTAAAGCATGGGGCAAATAGTTGAGAAACAATTTTGACTTTCCCGCTCAAAGACTTCTTCTGAAATTCTGAGGTATGACGTGGCATAGAACGATACAGAATAAGTGTCTTCCGTGTTTACTGGACGATGCGATCATTTCTTGTGTAAACTTCTTTTTCCTTATAAGGCTTAGGCATATTCGTTGAAGCATGCGACCTTATAATATATATTTCCTGAAAAATGTCATTAACATCTGGAATTAGATTTTAGTATAGAAAGGTATTTATAAAAATTGTTAGGATCAAAATAAGATTGAAACACGTTGTAACACGTTTGAACTTAACAAGCGGGTCATACAATGCTAGCAACATGTAGTGCTATTTTATTTAGTGTTTTGTATTTTGGATATTGCAACTTAAGTTTCTCACTATGGATGTTTGTTTGGATTTGAATCTTTAAACTATATCACATTACATTAGTTATTTGCAATAGAGCTTTATTAATTCATATTATGTGCATTTAAATATTCAATAACTGTGTATTCAACAATTAAATGAGGTTAAAAATGTTCCTAGAATAACCTCTAGTAGCCAAGAAGGTTTAAGGGAGGTTTAAAACTATAAATAATCTCTTGCAACTAAGGGAGGTTGAAAACCCCCGTTAAAAAAAAGCTTGCGGATAAGGGAGGTTTAAAACCCCCGCTAAATCCATATGCAGGTACTAGGGTTTGCTAAAAAATCCCGCTAATAATTTGTGGGGAGTGTAACTTCGGGATTTTTCAAAACCCCCGCTAAGTAACTCGCGGGGGTTGAAAACCCCCGCTAAATGCAAAAAAAAACCCCACTAAATAGCGTTTTTTTTGTAGTGAGATGGAATGAAACATAACATAAGGTTCACGGAACATGACACTCTGGTTTCGTAGAAAATGGTATAACGAAAGGAATAAAACATAACACTCTTTTAATATTTTACATGATAAAATGTCTCTAGATTTGATTTTTTTTATTCAATAAATTTAAAAGAACTTATTATATTTACAAACAAACATAAATAAATTTATACTTTTCAAAAAAATCACTTAAAATAAAATCAATTATATTTTTAAAAGTAAGATCAAATTTTTTAAGCAATGATATACGAGCCAATTGTTTTTTATTTTATTAGAAGTCTCGTATTGGTTAGAGATATGTCATAGATAACCTTTATAAAGGATAGAACAACCCTCAACTCTAGAGCTAACTTTTGGGTTGAGTTAGGCCTCTAAATTTTAACATGGTATAAAAGTCTATCCTGAATCTGTTTGTTGGTGGAGACCTCCCATATTTGGGCACCCTACAGATGTCCAGTGCTGCAAATTTCACGCTCTAGATGTCCAGCCCTGGTCATGAGGGAATGTATTAGACGTCCCACATTGGCTAACAATATGACGAATAACATTTATAAATGGTAGAGCAACCCTTAACTATTGAGTTAGCTTTTGGATTGAGTTAGGTCTTCCAATTCTAATACACTTAACACCACAAGAAAAATGCTTATTACTTACTAACGGTCATCGTCGGTGGTGGTGGTGGCAGCGACTATAGTGGCAGTGGTGGCGGTGGTTGTGGCAATGGCGGCAACGATAGTGGTGGTTATGGTAGTGGATTAAATAATTTCATGTAGCTTATACAACACAATCTTATCAGGCCTTATCCATCATCTATTTTTTTTTTTTCAAAAGGAAAATTATATTAATGAGGATATAGTCAAATGATTTAAAACCTTCATCAAAAGGGATCAAAAAGTCAATAATACAAAAAACAACCCAAACTAAAGAAGGCAACCCCCAAAGCCAGAAAACACTAGAGAGGAAAACAAGCCCTCGAAGCCACCAGACATACCCCAAAGCACACGCTACCACCCCACCTTATCCATCATCTATATGCTGAGTTAATAAATATATCATTTTAATTTATAGAATTGGATTGATGGATAACCTATACAATACAATTTTAGCACTGAGCAATGAATAAACTCATAATGTATTGTATAAGCTTATAGTATCATGCAGAATACAGTGTACCAAAGGAGCCCTAAATGTTGTGAACTAAATTGTGGGCGTCATGTTTTTACTTTGAGTCATTCATTAAATTTTTAAAATATTGCTATGTCCGGGTCGAAATATGGCTTTCAAATTAAGTTCTGAATTAGTGGATGCTGCCAAATGGAGTGGCACCCTAAAAATTATTCACAACCATACCTGTAGATTAGTGGTTCTTATGGGTTGCTGACAGAGCTTGAATTGAGTGTTTATACTTGAGGACAAGTTGTCGTCTTAATATAAGGGTGTATTGAGCTGAATTTTTATGGTGTTTTTCATGGATTTTTATGATAGGTTAGGAGGTTATTTTTTTAATTTTAAAGCTTTTTTATGAAGGAGTCAAGATTTTTAGTCTAAGTTTATGCATTTGTGCATGTATAGTTTATTTTAGGATTTCTTGATTTTCTTTAGAATTTTTCATGTGTTTTTTTTTATTTACAAGTTTCACTATAGGGACATGACTACTTCTTGTGTGGGTTTACTCATTGCGCACAAACATTTTTTTGACAAACCAACCGTTTAGATTGAAAATCTATGTGTTGAGAACAACATATTTAAATTTCAGCTCAATCCAACGATTAACGAATTTGTACGAACCATCTTACAACGGGAGCTCAATGATGTTAGAATTGGTGCAAACACATTAATTGTTGGGTGTGATCGTGTCTAAAGTAGCAATGGCCTCGATTTTAAGACAACAAAACATGGAGTTTAGGAATTCTTTTCACTTTCTTCTTCTCTTTTTTATTTTATTTTATTTTGTGATGCTAGGACAAACCTATTGGAGGCTCTTGGGAAGTGGAATGTATGCAATGGAGCTTTGTTAGAGCTCGAGATGTCTTCTCAAATCATGAATATGACTTCCTTGATTTCTACTTCTACTTATCCCTCCAGTATATCCCTCCAGTATATATGTGTAGTTTAAACTCATGTGGTAGGGAGTGACTTTGTTGATTGTATGAATATATAATAATTATGATTCAGTTTATTTATGAGTTTTCCTTTCATATTCATGATTCTATTTCCCAATATTTATTGTAGCTAATTACAAGTGGTTTTACTTTTTTCTATCAAATCCATGTCTTGTTGGAAAATGGTTTTGGGTTAGGATTTTTGAAATGAGTTAATTGAGATTTTTGCTATCTTAGGGATAAGAGCAATGTCTAGTTGTGATTGGCTTGAATTGAGTATTTTGGGTTAAGGGATTGACTCTTTTACTTTCAATTGGTAGTTTTACTTAGCTAAAAGATTAGTAAGTGTATAACTAGATTCGGCACCACGAGTAATTGGAAATAACTCATAGGTGATTGAGATATGTATGACCACAGGATTAGGTTATGAGATCATATTGTTAGCATGTCTTTCTTTGTTATTCTTCACTTTCACTTGGTTCATTTTTTTCGTTGTTTACTTTTCCTTATTGAAAACCTAGAAAAAAAAATTCACTTCAAAATTTGAATTGTCCTTCTAGTAGAAAACTAGCTAAATTGATATTTAAACCATAATTTCTACTGATATAACAATACTCGATGTGATACTATGATTGAGTCTTGAAAGGATGATAGCAAATCCGGAAGCATACATATTGCCCGAAGTAATACAAAGATATCGAATCACAGGGATAGTTGTTTATCAAATTGTTCTATGAGTTTAGTGTTTATAATTATAAAAAGAAAACAAAATAATTTTGAGTTTTTGTTGTGTAAAACACACTTGTGATCAAAAGCTAGAATTGTAATTCAGAAAAAAGAAGTACCCTGGGCAAAGTTTCACTTAGTCTAATTATGTTTCTTACAACTAAATCCTTATATGAACTTTAGAACCCTTTCTATGATGCTATAGCTACCTCTACTTGCTAATACCTTAATCGAGTAAATCATTCAAGTTCAGTTGCTAAGCCTAACACAATAAGTTTCCACCCTTATACCTAAGTGATAGTAAACAAATCAATTCAATCTCATGGTTCCCTAATCCTTACTATCTACCGTTGTGCAAGAAGAAATCCAAGCACTTGCATGCATTCAAGAGAGTATTGAAACAACGAAAAGATACATAAAAAGGATGAAGGTGCGAAAAACACTAGAAGGGGGGTTTGAATAGAGTTTTTGAATAAAGGGTATACTTTTAGAACTTTTTCAAAACTCAAGGATAAAAACAAAGTGCTGAAGGATAAGAAGTAAAGCACGCAAGTATTTTATCCTGGTTCACTTGAGATAAAAGCTCAAGCTAATCCAGTCCACCTGTGAAGGTGATTTCTTCCTTCTTCTGATGAAGGCAATTCACTAAAATCAATGAGTGTTACAACTACACTTTGCTACCTGCTAAGTGACTATCAATACACTGATTTTCTCACTAGTATCATCTTAAGAAGCTGATCTACCGATCCTCTTAAGACTAGCTAAACACTGAATCAACCTTGATTCAGTCCTCTCAAGATCCGACCAACCTTGGTCTCCTGAGGAACTTTACAATGTAGTGTACAAGGTTTCGGGTTTACAATGAGTGCTTCTAAAAAGCTAATAGTAAACTCAGATGTTTAAGAACAGTGAAGAAATAATGCTAAGAAATTGGTTCGTATGAGTTGAATGATTTCAGCAAACTTTCTTAGTCTCTTTCTTCTTTCTTCAGCCTTTATATACTCCAAGACTTGTGATGTAGCCGTTGCTAGGGTTTTATCCGTTGGAGTGACAATCTTGTAATATCAGACTGCTAGGCTGAACAAGGTAGGTGGCGGACAGACTGAGGCTTGTACGATGTTGTACTATGATAGCGACCTGTCCTTTCACCAGTTGACTTGAGATCAGAAGGCTTCAGATGAACGTTGGCGAGGCTTCTGATCAACGTCAGGTTAAGTCTTGGATTCTTCTGACCTAGCAGCTTCTGCTTCTGAACAAGTTCTTCAGAACTTCTGAACGTCAGATCTAGAATAGCTTGGGTCTTCAGAACCAACTTATTGCAGGTCTTCAGAACTTGAGTCTTCTACTTCTGGACCGTTCCACTGGAACATCTGGTCTTCAGAACTTCTGACTCTGGTTCTTCAGAACGTCTTGAGAGCTTGTATCTTCAGAACTTCTGAAGGATTTGCCACTGTTCTGAACGAACATGGTGCGCTTTAGAGCTCTCTTTTTAGTATCCCTTGGTTCTTCTTCTGAATAAATAGGCTTGAGTCAGATTCAGAACCTGTTTGTCACAGCTAAAAAAGACAAACGTTAGGGTACCACAATTGTTCATCATCACAAACCTTAATTGTAATCATAAAAATATAGAGATGCAACCACTGATCAAATCTTGATCTTACAATCTCCCCCTTTTTGATGATGACAAAACAAGTATTTTGATGAACAATTCTTAAGCAATAAACTGATACACAAGAGAGAAGAGGTCAGAAATTAAACTTATCCTTATGTGACGGTTAGTATTGCTCATTCTGAATCTGGGATAACACCTGATTCTGAGCTGGGGTCTCCCCCTGACTCCCCCTGAATCTATGACTTGATGAGACGATGAAGAGTCTAGATTCGGAGTCTTGGTGATGTGATCAGAAGATACGCGTATAAGGATGTATACTCATCAGAAGTGATGGTTCAGGACTTGCGTAGATCACATAGAAACATAGAGTCTTGTCCAGATATAATTGGAATAAGGCGTCAGAAGCAAATTAGTTCAGAATATGAACAAAATGTATTCCTTATTTGAGACGCTTGACAATATCTATGTGCTATAAGTAATTGATACTTATTCTCCTCTACTGGTTTTATATAATATATAAAAAAATTATCAAAACCATCATTTTATGTACTCCCCTTTTTGTCATAATCAAAAAGTGTGAAAAACAAAGCCAACAATAACAATAACAAACAAGGAAATGATGCAAAAAGAAGATGTTATTATTACTGAACGGAGAAAGAGTACAGAGGATAGAGAGGAATGAAGAAAACTAATCCTAGATACATAGGAAAGCTCGAGAATTCTTCATGGAGAGAAGTTGAAGGTGTAGGGGACGCATGTCCTGATCAATTGAGGCTAACTGGGTAGCCAGTTCTTCCTTCAGAGCTACATTCTCCTGGATAGCATCGTGATCCGCGTTGTGGTGATCTTCCTCATATTCCAGAAGCATACAAATGCCCTGGAATTGATCTTCAATGTCCTTCCGGCGTGTTGTCAGACGAAGGAGGTCATTCAAAACAACTTGAAGATTCATCAGACAGTGGGTCTGATGAGAAGTCAGCCAACAAGTCAGAAGATTCTCAATCTTCAAAAGAGCTTGAGAAATCTGAGAGGTGGATAAATTGACGCTCCATAGGAAGACTTGGTCAAATACCACAGTCTTAAGTTCAGAAATCAAAGCGACAGTAGTCATGTTGATTTAGAAGAGAGGAGAATGGAGATGAATGGAGGAGAGTTGGATTGAGTGGTGAAGGAGAATATGAACGCAGTGGATTATAAAGAAGAAAAGTAACAGAAATTCATGCATAAAACTTATCAATCATAAAAGCATGTGAGTTACTAAATGGACGGTGCATTGAATAAGTGAAGTAGAATTAAACATAGTCAAACATGAAATAAATTCTCAGATAATAAAAACAAATGCATGCAGAGTAGATGAGAGGGGTTCAAGGCTTGGAAGTGGAGGGAAGATTCTCGGTCAGATACTTCAGTATGGCTTCCATTTTGCTCGAGGACTCCTGAATCTGTCTGCTTTGTTCATTCTGAACACGTCCTTGTTGCTCAACCATCTGAAATAATCTCTGCTGATCATCCTGAATTCTGTCAATCCTGGCAGCAAGAATAGCAACTTCTGGATGAGGAGAAGGTTCTGGAGCTTGAGCAGATGTAGGTGTAAGATCAAGTTTTGATCTAGTAGTACAACTCTATGTTTTGATGATTACAAGTTAACCTTTTGATATGAACAATTGTGGTACTCTAACGTGTTTTTCTGAGTGTGCTATTTACAGGCTCTGACCCTGACTCAATTTCACACAAATCAGAAGCACTGTGTATAAAGGGTAACCCAAGCAACGCTTTCGCATTCACCATGTTCAGTATGAACAGTGGAAAAGCTTCAGAAGATCTGAAGCTATACAAACTCTGATGAGGACTCAGTCGCTAGAAGCTCTGATGATCCAGAAGTTCTGACAACCAAGAAACACTGAAGGTTCAGATGTTCCGATGGTGTAGAAGACTCTGAAGATCCAGAAGCTGAATAGTGGAAACTCTGAAGTCCAGAAGCAAGAAACTCTGAAGGCCATGTTCTTCCCTCTGAGTTCAGAATCAGAAGATACAATGGTCAGAGGATCTGTGCTATCCCTCTGACTCTGATCAACCGGCTTCACAAGTTCCAATACGAAGCATTCCTCTGATCAGAAGTCTCCTAGGTTAAAAGGTCAAGTCGCTATCCAAGTACAAAAGCAAGTGTACCTTCCTGACGACCTACCTAACGTTCTCAGCCACAGCAGAAGCTGGATTTTCCAGAACTGCCCTCCAACGGTAGCATTTCCCATGCAACGCTCAACCCTAATCCTTGGAGTATATATAGAGGCTGAAGATTGAAAGAAGCGGCTAGAAGAAGTGAAGTGAATACAAGAAGCAACACACGCGCAAGATATTCAAAATATTCTAAGCTTTCTTTCATCTTGTAATTTATTTTAGTTTACACTCAGCTTATTCAGAAGCAAACCCTTGTAAACACCAACCTCAAACAGTTGTTTGATTTTCCTTTAGGAGATCAAGGTTGATCGGATCCTAGAGAAGACTAAGAGAGTGAATCTTAGTGTGAGCTAAGTCAGTGTAATTGTTAGTCACTTGTAGGTTTCAAGTGCAGTTGTAACTCTTACCTGATTAGTAGATTGCCTTCATTCTAAGAAGGAAGAAATCACCTTAACGGGTGGACTGGAGTAGCTTGAGTGATTTATCAAGTGAACCAGGATAAAATCCTTGTGTGCTTTTCTATCTCTATCTTTTGCACTTAGTTCTCGAAAAGATTTGTTAAAATCTTTAAAGTGGTAGTTTTGTACTGAAAACGTTATTCAAACCCCCCCTTTCTACCGTTTTTCATACCTTCAATTGGTATCAGAGCGCAAGTTCTGATTACCACACCTAACAGTGTTCAGTGATCCGGGCCGGTGTGAAAAACAATGGCTGCCACCACCAGTGAAACTCAAAGAGATGGTTACAACGCAAAGCCTCCTATGTTCGATGGTCAAAGGTTCGAATATTGGAAAGATAGACTGGAAAGTTTCTTTCTGGGTTTCGATGCAGATCTCTGGGATATTATTGTGGATGGCTATGAGCGTCCAGTTGATGCAGATGGCAAAAAGATCCCAAGGTCAGAGATGTCTGCAGATCAAAAGAAGCTGTACTCACAACATCATAAAGCAAGAGCAATTCTTCTAAGTGCTATCTCCTATGAGGAGTACCAGAAGATTACAGATCGTGAGTTTGCTAAAGGCATTTTTGATTCTCTGAAGATGTCTCATGAAGGAAACAAGAAAGTCAAAGAATCAAAGGCATTGTCTTTGATCCAAAAGTATGAATCCTTCATCATGGAGCCAAATGAGTCCATTGAAGAAATGTTCTCCAGATTTCAACTGCTTGTAGCTGGCATACGTCCTCTCAACAAGAGCTACACAACAAAAGATCACGTCATAAGGGTCATCAGGTGTCTTCCTGAAAGTTGGATGCCTTTGGTGACTTCAATAGAGCTCACGAGAGATGTTGAGAATATGAGTTTAGAAGAACTCATCAGCATTTTGAAATGCCATGAGCTGAAGCGCTCAGAGATGCATGATCTGAGGAAAAAGTCCATAGCCTTGAAATCCAAATCTGAAAAGGCTAAGGTTGAGAAGTCAAAGGCTCTTCAAGCTGAAGAAGAAGAATCTGAAGAAGCATCAGAAGATTCTGATGAAGATGAGCTGACTCTGATCTCCAAGAGACTCAACCGCATCTGGAAGCACAGGCAGAGCAAGTTCAAAGGCTCTGGAAAGGCAAGAGGAAAGTCTGAATCCTCAGGTCAGAAGAAGTCATCAATCAAGGAAGTCACTTGCTTTGAGTGCAAAGAATCAGGGCACTACAAAAGTGACTGTCCAAAATTGAAGAAGGACAAGAAGCCAAAGAAGCACTTCAAGACCAAGAAGAGTCTGATGGTGACATTCGATGAATCAGAGTCAGAGGATGTTGACTCTGATGGTGAAGTCCAAGGACTCATGGCTATTGTCAAAGACAAAGGAACAGAGTCAAAGGAAGCTGTTGACTCTGACTCAGAATCAGAAGGAGATCCAGACTCTGACGATGAAAATGAGGTATTTGCTTCCTTCTCTACCTCTGAACTGAAACATGCTTTGTCTGATATCATGGATAAGTATAACTCCTTGTTGTCTAAGCATAAGAAGCTGAAAAAGAACTTATCTGCTGGTTCTAAAACTCCTTCTGAACATGAGAAAATCATATCTGATTTGAAAAATGATAACCATGCTTTAGTTAATTCTAACTCTGTGCTTAAGAATCAAATTGCAAAGTTAGAAGAAGTTATTGCCTGCGATGCCTCTGATAGTAAGCATGAATCTAAGTATGAAAAATCTTTTCAAAGATTCCTGGCTAAAAGCGTAGATAGAAGCTTAATGGCTTCAATGATCTATGGTGTAAGCAGAAATGGAATGCATGGCATTGGCTATTCTAAACCAATTAGAAATGAGCCTTCGGTGTCTAAAGCTAAATCCTTGTATGAATGCTTTGTTCCCTCTGGTACCATATTGCCTGATCCTGTACCTGCTGAAGTTGCTAAAAACCCTCTTAAAAAGGGATCTTTCTCTATGACTAAATATCATGCAAATATTCCTTTAAAATATCATGTTGAGACACTCAAGGTGATCAGAACCTTTGGGGTAACTAACAAAAGAGGACCCAGAAAGTGGGTACCTAAGGACAAGATTATCTATGTTGCAGATATCCTTGATAGCTCCACTGAAACACCAATCATGGTATCTGGACAGTGGATGCTCGCGTCACATGACGGGAGAAAAGCGTATGTTCCGAGAGCTGAAACTTAAGCCTGGAGGCGAAGTTGGCTTTGGAGGAAATGAAAAGGGTAAAATTATTGGTACTGGTACTATTTGTGTAGATAGTAGTCCATGCATTGATAATGTTTTATTGGTAGACGGCTTAACACATAACTTATTGTCTATAAGTCAATTAGCTGACAAGGGTTATGATGTTATATTCAATCAAAAGTCCTGCCGGGCTGTAAGTCAGATCGATGGCTCTGTTCTGTTTAACAGCAAGAGGAAGAACAACATTTATAAGATCAGATTATCTGAGTTGGAGGCTCAGAATGTGAAGTGCCTTCTGTCTGTTAATGAAGAGCAGTGGGTATGGCATAGACGGTTAGGGCATGCCAGTATGAGAAAGATTTCTCAGCTGAGCAAGCTAAACCTTGTCAGGGGCTTACCCAATCTGAAGTTCGCTTCAGACGCTCTTTGTGAAGCATGTCAGAAAGGCAAATTCACAAAAGTCCCTTTCAAGGCAAAGAATGTTGTCTCAACCTCAAGGCCGTTAGAACTTCTGCATATCGACCTGTTTGGACCAGTGAAAACTGAGTCTATAGGTGGCAAGAGATATGGGATGGTTATCGTTGATGACTATAGCCGCTGGACATGGGTAAAGTTTCTAACCCGCAAGGATGAGTCTCATGCTGTGTTCTCTACCTTCATTGCTCAAGTGCAAAACGAGAAGGCTTGTAGAATTGTGCGTGTCAGAAGTGACCATGGTGGAGAGTTCGAGAATGACAAGTTTGAGAGTCTGTTTGATTCCTATGGAATTACACATGATTTCTCTTGTCCCAGAACTCCTCAACAAAATGGTGTTGTTGAGAGGAAGAACAGAACTCTTCAGGAGATGGCTAGAACCATGCTCCAAGAAACTGGCATGGCTAAGCACTTTTGGGCAGAGGCAGTAAATACAGCATGTTACATTCAGAACAGAATCTCTGTGAGACCAATTCTGAATAAGACTCCTTATGAATTGTGGAAGAACATAAAACCCAACATTTCTTATTTTCATCCTTTTGGCTGTGTTTGTTATGTTCTCAATACTAAGGATAGATTGCATAAATTTGATGCTAAATCTTCTAAGTGTCTATTACTTGGTTATTCTGATAGATCTAAAGGTTTTAGATTTTATAATACTGATGCTAAGACTATTGAAGAATCTATTCATGTTAGATTTGATGATAAGCTTGACTCTGACCAGTCAAAGCTAGTTGAAAAGTTTGCAGATTTAAGCATTAATGTTTCTGACAAAGGCAAAGCTCCAGAGGAAGTTGAGCCAGAGGAAGATGAACCAGAGGAAGAAGCTGGTCCCTCTAACTCACAAACTCTGAAGAAGAGCAGAATCACTGCAGCTCATCCTAAGGAATTGATTCTGGGCAACAAAGATGAACCAGTCAGAACCAGATCTGCCTTCAGACCCTCTGAAGAGACCTTGCTGAGTCTGAAAGGATTGGTGTCCTTAATTGAACCCAAGTCCATAGATGAAGCTCTTCAGGACAAGGATTGGATTCTGGCCATGGAAGAAGAATTGAATCAATTCTCCAAGAACGATGTTTGGAGCTTAGTGAAGAAGCCTGAGAATGTCCATGTTATTGGAACGAAATGGGTATTCAGAAACAAGCTAAATGAGAAAGGAGATGTAGTCAGAAACAAGGCAAGGCTAGTTGCTCAAGGCTACAGCCAGCAGGAAGGAATAGACTACACTGAAACATTTGCTCCAGTAGCAAGACTGGAGGCAATCAGACTATTGATTTCTTTCTCAGTAAATCACAACATAGTTCTACATCAGATGGACGTAAAGAGTGCCTTCCTAAATGGTTATATCTCAGAGGAAGTCTATGTTCATCAACCCCCAGGTTTTGAAGATGAAAAGAAACCAGACCATGTGTTCAAATTGAAG
The DNA here is from genome assembly GCF_012489685.1 of Lotus japonicus. Classification (NCBI taxonomy): domain Eukaryota; kingdom Viridiplantae; phylum Streptophyta; class Magnoliopsida; order Fabales; family Fabaceae; genus Lotus; species Lotus japonicus. Next base: position 23,689,971 of record NC_080044.1, read on the forward strand.
AAATCACTCTACGGTCTGAAGCAAGCTCCCAGAGCATGGTATGAGAGACTTAGCTCATTCCTTCTGGAGAATGAGTTTGTAAGGGGTAAAGTAGATACAACTCTCTTTTGCAAGACTTATAAAGATGATATCTTAATTGTGCAAATTTATGTTGATGATATTATATTTGGTTCTGCTAATCAATCTCTATGCAAAGAATTTTCTGAGATGATGCAGGCTGAATTTGAGATGAGTATGATGGGAGAATTAAAGTACTTTCTGGGAATACAAGTTGATCAAACACCAGAAGGAACATATATCCATCAGAGCAAGTACACTAAAGAACTTCTGAAGAAGTTCAATATGCTGGAATCTACAGTGGCCAAGACTCCAATGCATCCAACATGCATTCTGGAAAAAGAAGATATAAGTGGTAAAGTATGTCAGAAGCTCTACCGTGGCATGATAGGTTCACTTCTGTACTTAACTGCATCTAGGCCAGACATATTATTTAGTGTTCATTTATGTGCTCGTTTCCAATCAGATCCAAGGGAAACCCACTTAACTGCTGTTAAGAGGATCCTAAGGTATCTGAAAGGCACCACTAACCTTGGCTTGATGTATAAGAAAACATCAGAGTATAAGCTTTCAGGTTATTGTGATGCTGATTATGCTGGAGATAGAACAGAGAGAAAAAGTACTTCTGGAAATTGTCAATTTCTGGGAAGCAATCTAGTCTCATGGGCAAGCAAGAGGCAATCAACCATTGCTCTATCAACTGCAGAGGCAGAATATATCTCAGCAGCAATATGCAGCACTCAGATGCTCTGGATGAAACATCAGCTGGAGGATTATCAGATCCTTGAGAGCAATATCCCAATCTATTGTGATAACACTGCTGCAATTTCGTTGAGCAAGAATCCTATCTTGCATTCAAGGGCAAAGCACATTGAGGTAAAGTATCACTTCATTAGAGATTATGTGCAGAAGGGCGTACTTCTTCTGAAGTTTGTTGATACTGACCATCAATGGGCAGATATCTTTACAAAGCCCTTAGCTGAAGATAGATTTAATTTTATTCTGAAAAATCTAAACATGGACTTTTGTCCAGAGTGAAGATAGATCAGAACCTCTGACTATGATACTTCTTGATCAGAAGATGTCTAGTCCAGAAGGTAACTCAATCAGAGTGTGTGTGCCCACTGGTACTGACTCTGAAGCTGAGACAACAACACGTGCGTCAGAATTTCTGATGCATAGTTCCTTGTGCCCGTGTGACAGTCTGTTGTGATTGCGTGTAGATATGCTTATCTCC